>NW_025955255.1:0-49176 GCF_022376445.1 Fomitopsis serialis | reverse complement strand
TACTCGCTAGTCAGATCCTGGGACAATAATTGTATGAAAGGACTACCAGTTCATTGACCGTCTCCTCTACGCTGCTTTTCCAATCTTGCGAGTCCCTCAGCCAGGCAGCGATTTGAGCAAAAATTGGGTCTCTATCGGGGTTGCTGGGAGTGCATGCCAGCTCTAACGCAAACTTAATCACGGTGTGTCGCGTCTGGCCAGCGTCCTTGTTCCGTATGGACTGAATCTCCGGCAATACACGCGTATGGAAGACGCGACTTATGACCGCCACATCAGCTACTTGAGCTCCGGCCTCCACCGCAGCCGAAGAGAACAGCAACCTGTCGCCGGTTGACGAATATCTGAGCTTGTGGACTGGATGCACGAGTCCAACGGAGTCGGTGATAGAGGGCCCTCAGGCAAGGGCCAGAACTCCTGCATGCAGCGTTGAGTGTGCATTTCCTGTAGAATGCGAAGCCTCACCTCTAGCAAATTGTGCAACATCCACTTGCGGCTATTCTCGGATCCAGTCTCGATGCATCCGATAACGCTCTCTGTGGCGATAGCACGTCGAACACGCGTATCGCTATCGTTCTTCGTCCACCGCACGCCGTACTCCCTCTCGAGGGCCTGCGGAGAGGGAGTACCGCACTGGCCGTCCCGTACGGCAGTGATGTATGCCTCAGAGAGTCTGCCGCGGCGCTGGAGTCTGCTGAGGACGCAAGGCAGAGCAGAAGCGAGAAGAGACCCTGATACAGTGTCCGAGAATCATAGGCGTCTCCGCCGTGAACGTTTTGTCCCGAGAGAAGAGGAGAGAAGACAATGCGCCTAGAATGCGCACTCGCGAAGCTGAGGGCACTGAAGCAGCGTTACAACACCAGAGACAGCGCCCCAATTCTTCCTGTCAAGAACACACTTCATTCATCGTTCCCCAGGCATATGACTGAGACCCACCTCGTTGGACGGAGCTCTCCATGTCCTAAGAATGTATTCGAATGTCTCGACAGCTGTCTGCTGCTCGACGGCAAGGCGCTCACCAGTGAAGGGTCCTAGAAAGGGAACCAGTAATGCCGATAGGACATGCACTTCGTGAGGGAGAACGGGTGGGCGGCTAGTAGGGACCATGTACGTGAGGGTCCTGGAAAGGGGATGCACAGACGGTATATCTCGGATATCCGCGACAACGACTTCGGACTGCTGTGCGCTGGCCGAGGAATATAACGAAGACACACTGGGACTCGTCACAAGAGACGTCGCGGACGCCTTGAATGGTAGATGCAGGGTGGAGCTGAGTGTATGCTGTGACATTTCGCGTTCGGTCTTCGGGCGCATCCAACTTTGGCCAAACCGTGCGATCCAGCACGCCTGGAGGATGTCTGCAGATAGTTTCCTGTTTTCTTCGACGGCTGCCTCGCGCGCCTGGTCAACGACCTGGCGGAAAATCTTCTTCTGCCCACCGAAGCGATATGACTTTGGCGTCGAGGGTCGGGAGGGTGGAGGTGTACTTGACCCAGCTGAGCCAGGAGTGGGCGGGCGGGGAGTCGGGGAGAATACCGAGCTAGTTGAGGATAGAATAACGTGTTGTCGTAGAGTATCCCAACGCCGTTTCGACGGTGAAGGAACTGGAGTATCTTCACCTGCCGCCGCTCCCTCAGCACTGAGGTTCAGCGGCATTGGCCTCGGTGCAACGATCCTCCCCCTTGCTCTCAGAGCCGGTCCAGCATTCGACGTAGGCGCGGTGTGCACGGCCTCAGGAGAACTGACGAGTACCTTCTCAGTCCAGTTACTTGGGCTTTCGACCTGCTCCGGTATCGCGTCCGGCCGCCCCTCGCCCGTCTTTTCCCTGAGTCTCGAAGGTCGGATGGAGGAAGTGTCCGACGCGGCATGACTATGCGTGTGCTGTGGGCCGTCCCTGGGTTGGACGCGCCATCGGTGTCGGAACCAGACTTGTCTTTACGCAGTGAGTCGATCGAAAACAGGCGTCGAGGTAAAGGACGTGAAATCCCCGGTCTCTTCGACCCGTCTCTGTTAGATGACATGGCGTAGTATCGGCCTAGTTAGAGGTGCTTGTCAACAAACGGTAGAGCTCCGGGAATGGTACACGCACCGCGACTCTATGGGCTTCACGACCAGACCTCGTCACCAACGCGTTTTAGGATGGCTATACTGCCGTATTTCTGATGGTATTAGCTGTTGTTTTCGCTCACTGTCGACTATGCATTGTATACGGAGAGTGGGTCGGCGATATGTAGCACGAGTCTATACAGTCACTTTGAGTTGCTGTTACAATTTCAGTGGGCGCAGCATCATCATCGCGTCGCGGGCGCTTAGCGGGCGGTACATCATCCCCGTACAGTGCTTCGGTCTTCGGTGTTCCTAAATTAGGCAAGTGTGCCAACAATCTGGCCACAAGGTACAGTCGGGATACAGTTTCATTGCGTCTCAACGATTGGTTTCCGTAACGAGTCATTACAAAGTCCAGAAAGTCTGCATGAATGAACGAAAGTAACAAGTGAAGGGGAGGCTAAAAAGAGAGACCGAACACGGATGCGAAGCATCTGAAGAAGCACATCGCAGCCCCGGCGACAACACCCAAAAAACCTTTGAAACCGCAAGTATCCATAGGTAGGCACGAAGCAGAGAAGTCATTACGGAAAGGAGGAAGTAAGGAAGTAAGGTAGCCAGGCGAACGAAAGAGGGGAGCTCCAGATTAAACGGTGTGGTATTTTTGAGGTTCCGGACAGTAGAGCAGAAAGGGGACTGCCAGAAGTAGCGCAGCATCGACGGTCTAGGTGAAGGTCTGTCCAAGCGAAGGAGTGGACATATTGGACAGACGGTCCAGTTGAGCGAAAGCCCAGTGCCCGGGACGACGATCAGGGGTCGGCTCCGACCAGCTGGAGGTAATGGTGAGATGGCATCACACATTCAAGAGGAAGAAACATACGAAGGAGCAGAGCTTGGCCTAACAGTCCCGGCGACGGGAACGTACAGTTGCGTATACAAAGAGGGAGGCGTCGCGTATTGAGAGAGAGCGTAAGGGTTGACAGCAAGCAGTCCGTTGGGGAGCGCAGTAGCAATACGGTCCTGGTCAGGCCTAGCGCAGAGCGAGGCTACGGGGGCAAAGAGGGTGTCGTGCGGCATACCAGCAGGAGCAACGAACGGCGCAGCATTAGGGTTCAGTCTAGCCTTGAGATCTTTGCCAGCAAAGAGAGGGAAATCGACAGTGGGCTTGTGTGTGAACTCGACCTTGACAGGCTTGCTTGAGTACATTTGACCTTGCAGAGCGTTGTAAGCGTCCTCGGCCTGCGCGAGAGTCTCGTATTCGACGTGAACAGAGATGTCGCCTCGATCCAGAGCAGCGACACTAGAGTCCAGGATCTCCAGATTCTTGATCTCCCCAAACGGACAGAAGAGGGGGTACAAGTCAGCCATCTCAGAGAAGAGCACCGCAGGAAGATTGGAGACCAGGAGAGACGCTGGCTGGACAGACAGCATATTCATAGGACCTTGTTCGGGCACAGGTGTCGAGCGCAGGGAACATTGAGCTGAGGTGGGGCTAGATTCAGGGACCCGGAACTCGTAGGGAGACGGCGTAGACGGCGGCGACTGGCCCAGCGCAGTTGTACGGTCCCCGCCATCCAGGAAGCCTTCGGGAGGTACCTGATCAATGCAACGTCCCACGCCTTATGAGCGACACGACAGACCTTGAGAGCGTTGGACGACCGCCCAGGAGACGTCAATAGTGTGCCCCCTTCAAATGGATATCATTGTCAGCAGAAGCAGCCCTACGGGAAGATACTCACTTGATCTCCTTGCGACTCAACCCATCCATAGCGGCTCTAGCCTCGCTAAAGGTACTCATTACGACGAAACCACGGCGACGGGAAGCGTTGTCCACAGTAGCGAGTATGACGGCATGAGACACCGTTCCGTAGCGAGAAAATATCTCAACGAACTCAGATCTTAGTGTAGAACGCCCGTCATGTATCGTCCAAAGTCACAGATCGTGGCGACTTACTTGGTGAGTTCAAAGGGTAGTCCTAGCACGTAAAGGTTGCGGCGGGCATCCGATTGCTTGCCTTGTTTGGCATTGTTCTTCGCTTCACTGTGAGACACGGCAGTGACAGTCCTGATGATGAATACGTGAGATGCATCGACGACAGCGCTCGCATGCCACGTACAACGGGACACCGGCAACCGTATAGCCCGACATGCACAAGGCTTTCCTTCAAGGTGACAGGTTAGTTCTCTCAGGCACTTGAATCATATTTACGTATGAGAAGGACCTACTTGGTGGCGTCATGAGTCAAGAACGTTAGCCCGAGGACCCGGCGGCTGCCGTCCTTGAGTTCCTCGCACTTGCGCACCTCGCCTGAACGCGCACCGTGAGCATGTGGTCAAGAGTGGAGACGTCAAATGGAAGGTTACCAATCAGAGTAGTGAACAAGTCGACGATGTCTTGCACGCTGGCTACATATGCCCAATTATGAGCACATACGAATCACCCCCAACGATACATGGATCGCCTACCCGATTCTGCGATGTTTTCCACCCTGATTGTATGCATCTCACGGTTAAATTTGAAGACGGGGTTCGGGACGGCTGTCATATCTAGAGGGAGCGGGGTGGGGGATCGCTTGTATCTTGGTTTATAGCAAGAAAGGTACGAGGGTAGTGTATGATAATGTCTATGGGAGCGTTCGACTCGAGCAAGAAACGGAGCAGGAGAGTTCAAGAAAGTCCGGCAGACTCCGCGACGGTCGAGGTCCATTTCATACTCCGTGACCTTCCCACGCCACTGACGCGTCTTCACCTAAGTTACGACGCGTCCTTCACTTGACACCGTCTTCACCTAGCCACACCTCGCGTCGCCTCAGACGCGATTCACCCGCTACTACCGCACAGCCGCGCAATTAAAGAATTGATTCATCGACAGTAATTACGATTATGTCTAAACGACCGCTGTCTACTCTACCGCTGCCTGGTCATGTCCTCTCTGCTTTAGGAAACGCGGGGCACGAAACAGTAGCGGACTTATCTGGTGCAACACCCGAGGCTCTAAGGAGAGGAATGGATATATTTGACATGGTCATGGAAGCGAAGTCACTGACATCACGCGCCAAAACAGACCTCAATATACCTCTGGAATCCTCCCAAGCCATCTTGTCGGCCACACAGGTGCCGAGGACAGTGCCATTGACACAGTCGGCCGCGCTTATGGTGGGGAATCACAAATTGTATTCCACCAAATTCTCTCAGCTCGATGCGCTGCTTGGAGGGGGCTTGAAGCAAGGCTTCATTTTGGAGCTGTCCGGTCCGCCGGGTTCCATGAAGGAGATAGTGGCCGCAAACATCGTCAGCAGTTTCATCGACACGTCTCAGCACGCGCTCTTTGTAGGTAAGATTTGTCCAGGTGTGATGCTGTACGCCATAGTGACGAGTGCAGACATGCAAAACATGACAAGTCCCGCCACCCTCGTTCGGTTACTACGTAGTGAGTATGTCATTAAAACGGACCTAGTAGGAACAACCCACCCGCACCTTTTGCAGCATCGTCATCAAGCCTTCAAGATCACCAGGGACGAGTCCATCATCTCCGAATACATACCCTTCCAGACCTCATGATTCTTTTTCGAAACCTGCCCTCATATCTACAAGACCATCCGGAAGTAAGAAATCACACATCACGTCTTCGGGCTCTGATTCGGTCATATTTAACTTTGTCCGCATGCTTCTAGACCGCCTTGCTGGTGCTGAACTCTCTGTCGTATCCCTTTCAGTCTGCGGCAGGTTTGTCAAATTCGACGCGCAACGCCCTCCTAGATAGGGTGAAGCAGACGCTCGCCCGCGCTTCTGCGTCCACGAAGCTGACCGTGCGTAATCTCACGGAGGCTGTCCGGTCTCGCCGACCGCTAAAATACGTACTTCAGGTCGTTATCACGAGCCAGCTTGCAACTAAATTGCTGAAGCCCGACGGCTCCGCAGCGGACTTCGAGACGGGCTCGAGGGCGATCATGGCACCGGCTCTAGGTTCGCCTCTTGACGTCTCCGAAACACATCCGTTAGGCTCATGCCGGTGTCACATATGTCTCAGGACCTACCTACCTACCCTCAGCGAGAACACACAGAGTGTGTATTATACCACGGTCGAGGACGGCTGGGTGGGTCTTGGCCGGCCGCTCTGTTCATCGATGAGATCAACTGACGAGGCTGGATAGTGTCTTCCGCCTACTGTTGTCACCCTTGCTGGCGCATGGTAGCCAGCCGCCCATCGAAGAAACTTACCAGTTGGCGCGGTGACCGGGCGTGTTGTATTGGTAGTTTGAGCCTAAGCCTTGAAGAGGGTGCTCTTGTAATGGATGTGTGGCCCACCAGCACGTACAACGCACGCACAGCGCACGGACTGCGGCTGGCATTCTCCACAGTCACAGTACAGCAGCGGGTTCACTGACATGTATCAAGCGGACGATTTTCGGACACCCACGTTTCCCTGACAGGTATTCAGAAGTCACTGAAGTTCATTTCATGGTGAACTATCGGCAGCGGCTTCACCCAGGAGCCCGTCCGGGCCTGCTATTACGTCCATCTTCCAGTCATGCGGTGCTACCGGTACCTGTCCTGCTTCAAGGATTTGCTCTCGTAAGGACAGCGCCACTGATTGATGAATGGTGAGCATCTCCCACCTGGCAAGACGGATGAAGCGCACCTAGCAGCGGTTTCCGCTGGCCCTTTGCGGATTTGGAAGCTGCATAGGATGAGATGAAGCGATCGTAGTACCCTTTGCCATGCCCCAGTCGCGACATGGATCGATCGAACGCGACACCTGCGTGTCGGCACATGTGTTAGCATCGTTGCACAGGGATGCAGAGGATGACACCCCGGTGAGTACCTGGCAAGAAAATCAGATCGAGGTCCGTGCCGTCATCCGTGGCTGCGGTGAGTGATGATTTGCGTTATACGTCAATCCCGGACATGACGGAAGGCGGGCATACGGACCGCTGCGACGTCGTGCGCCCTTCCATTCGTAGGCGGGTTCCTTAATCCCCCAGGTACCAGGCGGGAAGGCGCGGAGGTCGTCTTCGCCGTACACCTGCAGGAAGTCCATCGTGCCATCGCAGGTAGTGTCAATTTTAGGAACGAAAAGTGTCTTCCCTGTGCTCGGTAATGATCAATTCAATAGGGTCGTGAGGGAGTTCGGGACGTCACACCACTTCGCAAGATTGCAGATATGAGGGAGGATGTATCGACCTCCCCGGATGGCATGCTAAGATAACAGCTCACGCACTGGCTTCGGGCGAAGTACGGCGAAGCCAGCACGCGGTCAGTTATCATCCCTGCTTTAGATACAATCCCGTTCAGTTCGACTGCTATGAATTCAGAAGCAAGGCAGGACGGCGTTACATTGTTGCTGGACATCGGATACAGAAAGCGAACGCAATCGCGTCGCCATGGTCTTGCGCAATGCTTTCTTCTGAGCCTGTAAAGCTGTCATGAGGGAATCGTTACGACGCCGCAGATAGTATCCCTCTAGCCTGATGGCGGCTTAAGACATGAGTGAAATGCATGAGAAACGCTGCAGCGCACAATTGACTTGCCCGGAGCAATGTCGTCCTGCCGCTTGGGTATCACTATCCCATGCTATCGTCAGCGGAAGGAACTTCGGACCAGGCCACCGTGATACGGACCGTATGTCGACTTCGGAATCCCACAGACGGGAGTTTCTCCTGACCAAGGCTGGTCCCACAGCGACTTGTTTAACCTTTGCCCGCCACACTGGGCGCCCGCTTCCTAAAAAGGGAAATCAAGAACGCGGGCAGCGTGCGTCCGTGGCTCGAGCTCCAGGTTTGCTTTTCATTTCCCCTCATCATGCCTGCTTGACCGTCCGCTAGCAGCTTTCCGGCATGGTCGAGAAGGACCCGACCTCCCCTGTATCGCCTCTCGCACCGTTTCCCCCATTGCCGCCGACGGAGTCCCGCAGTCGGGCACCAGAATTTTACGGTTTCGTGGCCTGGACATCCACGTACCTGTTGTTCTGTGTCTACCTCCTATGGGCTCTTCTTCCGGACACATACCTCATCAGTCTCGGAATTTCTTGGTACCCAAATCGGTAGGTATTGTCTGCCATATGTTCACTTCTTCCTCGTGCTAATTTCCGTGCATCGCACCGGCTCATTGTTGTGCTAGGGAATGGGCTATTCTCCTTCCGGCATACTCAATCGTCCTAGCGTTGTTGACGTATTTCACCTACTTCGCACTGGCGCTGTCCGGCACGCCACCTTTCTCTGATATCAGTACGATAACAGGTGCGCTCGGCATCCACAATCGTAACATGTCTGACTGAATACAAAATACAACGCCACAGATTCAAGAGCGCATCTGCCGCCTGATGGCGAGGAGAACCCGTATTTTGCTCATGCAAGGCCTAACGCTATTCCGGAGATGTACGATATACCCATAGGGATGGTTAACCGTGTCGTATACGGTAGCCGCAGAAATCGCGCTGAACAAGAGAGAGCGCACTTATAGCCAAATCACGGGATGCTTTGCATGAGATAAGTAGCGAAGGTCCTTAATACTTTGTCGCAATGATTATGGACTTTTTGTCGCCAGTGCTCCATGTATCCCTTTGCAATACGTCGTTCGCCTGGCCTGCAGGAATTTGTTTCGCACATTGACCTAGAAATAGAACATCGGGGTGAATGACGCTCTGGCGACTCAACAAGACTAGAATTGAAATCTATTCGTCCTGCAACGCTCCTCGAATACCGCATTCGAGGGCCAGGCAACTTCTAGGTCGTTGTTAAGGTTTCGCGGGGACTACAGCATTAACTATTATGGTTGGCAGGTTACAAGCGGTATAGTTACAATTCAGCGACACGTCATGCTTAGGCGATGTACTCGAGATAAGACGCACAGCCAGATACAGCCCAAACTTCACCATACGACGAACGCATGCGGTATACAGTAGCTACGGCCGGAGAGTATGCTTGAAGGGGAATATGACAAGAGATTGCGTATGCTTACAGAGTTTGATGCAAGATGTCCGACATGAAATGGGGCGTATACTTTGTTCACATACTATTGGACGAGACGATGGCCGGACCAGGCAGAGCACGCCACTAGGAACACGCAGGTAAGTCATGAACAATGGGAAGCAAGGGGCGGCGAATGCGTACCTGACTCGCAATGTACGGGCTCGTTTCCACGTCCGCGTACGAGTCGCGTTCCTCATAGCGGTCGTCTGGATTCCACGTGGGTGAAGACGGAGTGACAGGCGGCAGCGGAACAGGCAGCATAGGGCAGGACGGCCGCAGGTACTCCTCCTCAGAGTCAGACGGTGCATCCCTGAGGTACTCCACGTTCGTGCGCGTGGACAGGCTCTGCGGAATCCAACGGAGCTTCGACGGGAGCTTCCCGACCTCGTGCACTTCGGAAACTAGAGGCGTGTCGAAGCCAACGGTAAATTGCGACTGGGAAGTGCTGGTATGATCCGAAGTAGGAAAAATGCCATGCGTACGCAGGTGACGTTTGGCGTTGGATCGCACGGCGAAGCTCTTCGTGCACGTCGGAATAGGACACTTGTACGCTGAAAGGGGCGCGATAAATAGGTGAGATTGGCTGCTACGCGAAACATTGTTGGCGGAGTACTTACGCTTCGCCCCGGAGTGGGAATTCATGTGCGTAGCCAAACCGCTAGGCCGGGGAAACAGCTTGAGGCAAACCTTGCACTGATGCATCTTTGACTTCTTCTGCGAGGGCTTCGGCCGCTCCGAAGACGATGCACTGGACGGCGATATGGCAGTAGTCGAGCCACTATCAGTAGATCCCGCAGGGCTGCGCGGGTGATGGATGGCAGACTTATGGAGTGCTTGTGCGCTCGACGTGCTGCCGTAAGCCATGTCAAAGGCGGACCTCGACCAGTTGCTAGGGCCATTGATGTCCGTGGTCCGTGCCGACTGGTAAGGGAGACGCGCGAGCTCGGAGATGGCAGACGGCGGGTCGCTCTCGGAGTCGTCGTCGTAGTCGTCGCCAGTGTCCGCGTCGTACACAAGAGGGGGACGGATGAGGGACTCATGGGGTCGTGCACCGAGTCCATCGAGTGGCGGCGCAGTGGCTGTGAGAATTGCGGTAAGCGCGGCGATTGGGTATCTATCAGAGCTGACGAGGGCTCTGAATGCGTGGATTGCGCAGAGGATGATGTGGTCGACGTGGGTGATGCATAGACCATCGGGTATAGGGAGGGCGTGTGGGTGGCACCGAGTCCAGGGAACAAGGTCGGCGACAGCTGTGGCAGTATCCGGTGGGTGGATCCCGACTGTTCGAAGTCCGCCTGCGCGTTCAAGTATTGGTTATTCGTCCCATATGTCGAGTTACGGTCGGCGTCGTATCCCTGCTGCTGGCCATGGCCGTGATGACGGTCACTAGTACCAGCTGGCATCCCGTAGATGCCGTACTGCGTCCCCACTGAGACGGATCCGGGCATCGTGGACGACTCGCCAAAGGATGCTGGGTCCGGATACGACGAGTGGTACGCAGGGCCGTACGCCGTCTCGGGAAGAAGGGTGCGCTGCGACGACTCGGGATACCCTACGAGGTGGGAAGCGGCCGACTCGTTGTAGTAGGCCGAGGACGGCTGAGCGGGGTCGCAGAAGGCGGGATGGGGGTTAGAGAACTGCATCTGCTGGTCCCCATGGTCCATACGTGCTGAGAAGATACGGAGGTATGTCCTGCGCCAGTGTTCGGTCCTGCGGCAGGCGCGTGGACGTGCGGTCCTTGGTACGGCGGGACATTGTATCGTGGCGTCGATGAGACGTTCGTCGGAGGGAACTGGTCCCCATATGCGAAGGTGGCGCTCGGTACCCGCAGGGGATTCGGAGGCGAGCGAGGAAGAGTCTCGCTATGCCTCCGCCAGATGCCAGCCATGGTGTTCTCGCCAAACATCTAGGGCTTGTACGCTGAGGACCTGCGTCAGTACGCCACAGCGCCCAAGGCAGGAGCCACTCACCGTGAGCTCCGGTGGAATCCGACGCTGTGCGAGGCGGGGAGGGTGAGCCAACCGGGGCTGCGAGACGGTGGCCTTTAGACTCGGAGGATGTGCAGTTATGAGTGTTAGATGAGCAGCATCACTGCAACGCGCAATTCATATGGCCGGAAGTTCGGACACGAGACAGGAGGGTGCCAAACCTACCATAGGCGGCGACGCACTGGAATAACGTGAGACTCGAGAAGTTGGCTCCTTGTCCTAATCTGAGAAGGCTACCGCGCGACATGCAACTGCCATGTTATCTCGTTGCATCAAGGTGCATCAAACAGCAGCTGACTGGATGTGCGAATCAGGCAAGGAACTTTCCGCCCCTCTGCGTCCGAGATCTGGGTGTACGAGCGTCATCGGAGGCTGAAATGCAGCTGCAGCCAAGCCCTGCGACGCAATACCACCTGTGGATTGTGCCCGCACAGTCTGGATGACCGCCGCTCGGGCGGCACCCCTTGGCGTCTGCGAGTGACACGCAACCGGGTGGTCCTGACTGGATGGTAGCATGCAATTCCCTGTCTTGAGCTGGAGTGCGGATTGGTCAATGAGCGCGCCGGCTGCTGGGCTCCGCGGCTATTTGGAAAGGGCCGATTGCGTTCTTGTTGGTCGAGATCGGTCTGCCGTAATAGCATCCTTGACCGGGACCACGGGCAGATGCGAGATACGTCCCGCTGCCTTGCTTCTCTCAGGAGGCACTCTTCCGAGGCTTGATCTGGATAGGGACCACAAGAGCTCCTGCCTGCTGCTGCCCACACGTATGCCCAGAAGATGCGATGTCATTAGATGCAATCGATAGCAATGCGAATAAGGGAGAATGAACCAATCAGACCACGTAACGTGCACGATCCTTCCGACGATAGCCTTTCAAACCGACGATACTCACTAATATCAGATCCTGCATGGACTGACGGAATCGTCAACACCCGCCCACCTGCAAGCCCGTGCGCTGTGAGGTCACCCACGTCGTGTCTGGGAAGATCCATGACCTACCTGAACTCGGCGAATCTATTCCGGCTCGCACCGGTACTATCCTCTCCCTGCTCCGTGCTCGCTGTGTCGGGCCGTGAAGACGTACCACGAAGAAGCCCCGCTCTAGGAGCTTTCTTCACTTCTTCAGTAAACACTAAGCTTCGCCTTCTACCTGCTGAACGTAGATCCTGCTGTTTGCCTTTCTGCTTAGAAATGTCCAAGGCAGAGTGCGGTCGACGTTGTTGCAACGGTCGCTGGCGGCCCTCGGGCGTGATGGTCGTCTCCCTTCGTTTCAACGACGGTCGAGACTGGAAACAAATTTATCAGCACAGACGTGTTTGAGCGAAGGATTGGATTCACTTGTGCAACGGCGAGCTCGCTCGCACCGCGACCCCATCGTTCCCACCACCCGCGCGCGACTTTGGCATGGCGAGCAGATGCCTCCTGTGAAGCCGTCGCCTCATCCGTGTCTTCCGCCTCCATGAGTGCCTGCGCGCACGCGTCTGCCCGCCCTTGCGATGCAATATCACTCGGTGTCACGGGTCCCGGCGAGGCACTTGTGCTGCTGGGTGAGGCATCCAACGCGCCAGAGCACTCAATATCACTCGTCTTGTCGTCCCAATTCCAGTCACACTCTCCGAGAATGTGCTGGAGGTCGGGTCCACTGCCCTCTTCTTGACGACGGCGCTGTCTCCGGGTTTTTGATTTCGACGGGGTATCCGGGATCAAGACGGTACCGCCCACATGAGGGACCGCCCTCGTCGCTCCCGCCGCAGTGACGCCGGCGGAAAGTCTTGTCCTTTGTTTGGGAACCGGGGGACTGGACAGTATGTCCGCACCGAAGTCATCATCGTCTTCCCCCATGAACTGGCCACCGGACCGGGCTCTCAGCGGTGACGAGATTTCAGGACTATCCCATCGTCTCATGGAAGGCGAAGGCGAGATGTAGCCGTCTTCCTGGTCTACTGCGTCCGCGTCTTCCGTGAAGACTTCGTAATCATCCACGAACGGGTCGTTCTCCTTGTCCTCGTCCGCATCTAACGTGACGCGAGAAGGGCCTGCAACAGGACGTTCGAGGTCCTCGCCATCTATCACGTCTTCGACCGCCTCCGGGCGTGACGGTAGGTGGACGTCAAAGAACTTCGAGCTCCTGACTTGCCTTGTATGAACTTCATCCTTGGTCTCCTCCCGTTTCGTCCGTTTCACAGCCATATCGTGGTCCATCACTTCCGCTAATGTCCGCTTTCCGCTCGCCCGCCCCGCCATTATGGCATGACCCGGACCGTGCGAGGTGGCGGCCTGTTGACCACTGCTGGCCCCTGATCGAGGTTCTAGATGGTTCAGGCGAGACGTAAAACAACTGTCAGTAGCAAGACCGGCGTGTCTGTCTGCGAAATGTCGGACTTACTGAAGAAACTCAAAATCCCAACCGCTCCTTTCCCAGCATTTTGGTGGTTTCCGGTGCCCTGTTGGCCATCCAGCCTCCTTGCATCTGGCACGTTCAACGGGATTGTCTTCAGCGCGCGAGGCACGAACGTTGGATTGATATCATCCATGGGCAGCAGACTGATCGGGCACGCGTCACCTTCCGCAACCTGTTTCGCCAAAGCGGGTTCAATATCACTGCAAGCATGTTCAGTCAGTGTCATCATGCACGTACACTCCACGATCGTCTCACCTCCCGACATACGCGTCCGTCTCCTTGTCCAACCTTTCACCTTCCACCGGTTCCGTCAGGTGGACTAGACACTTCTGCGTCGGATCGTACACCCGTTGATACAAGAATACCCGTTCCGCCAATTTGAAAGCGTCCAGGTAACCTTCCGGCACCTTCTTCTTCCCTTCAAGCATCAACGCCCGTACCGCGTTCTCCGCCGTCTTGTGTTTTCGCAGCAGCGACCACGCTGTCTTCAGCCCGACGCCGGGTATGCTCGCGAGGTAGTCGCAACCGCTAAGGATAGCCATACGTCGAAACTGGACATCCGACCAGCCCAGCAGCGACAACCCTCCACCGGCCCCGGCGGACCCAAAGTCTCCGCGGGAGATGCACGTGACGGTACTCTCGACGACGTCTAATTTCAAGAGCACCTTCCTGCACCCGAACACGAGAAGGTCAGAATCCTCCGTGATTACGCCGTCGACGACACCGATGCGCTCCAGATACGCAAGCTGTGCATCGGCTTCATACGGAGCCACTACGTATGGGATGCCCTCCACCCGCAATGCCTAGGCCGTGTCCGCCGGTTAACATCAATGAACGAGCGTGGGGTTGGCCGCACAGACCTTGATAAGCTGATATGCCATTTGAGGCGTAACGTCGACGCACTTCACGTAGTACTCTCGCGCTTGGCTGTGCTTGCCTTGCGCTGCAAGCTCATTCGCGCGTGCTAGGTTCTCGTCCCGACGTTTCTTGCGCTCCGATTCGGTCCCCTTCTTCGCTGGAAGTGGCCCACCGTCGAATACCACGTACGGCTGTATGCGATGGTGCTGTAGCATCCGCACGCGATGCATGGCATACTCGACATATCTGTGAAGGAATCAGTCAATGGTCTCTCGAAAGCGTCCCGAGGATATGAGAACCCAGAATTCAATATCTGAGCGATAGAAATACGGATCAAGAACCAAGGCATGTAATGCAGAGTTCAAGGCAGGCAATAGTCTTTCGAAGCAGCGGCAGCAGCCATCGCCTTCTGCGATGTCGAGAGCGAGAGCAAGACCCCCAACGGAAGGACATCCAATACATACGGGCTCCCACCTGTGCACCGTCGCACGGGCATGTGAGACCATGCCCATTCATCCGATTGCAGCAAGTTTCCACTTTGCGAAACACCGCTCCCTGGGTAACTTCCGGGGCGAACAATGACGGCTCGAGCGAGGTGGCCGCCGGAATCTCCCATGCACGATCTGAATCATCTAGGCACACTCGTTCACGCCGCCGGCGACAGGTCCACGGTACAAATTCCGAGAACCTGAGGTCAGGTAACATGCACGCCGTTGTGGTCGCTCACACCAGTTGGCTGCAGACATATCGCTGGTGCGATACACCAGTCCGCCATCGAGCAAAAACATTGTCGCTCGGAGGCCCGCCCGCCACGACCCGCGCATAACAATCAGCCACTTTCCCCCGACCGCACCCTAGATCGGGAAGCGCGATCGTGTCCGCCGAAGAGCCAGGTGGACCGAGACAAGGCGAGCCAGAGCATGAACTTGGTCAGCGAGTTGTATGCACACTCCCACAGTTCACAGCGCTGGCCCGTCCGCCATAGCCGTGAAGAGCATTACAACTGTCGGTTCTCGGACGTGATGCACATTCCCTCACTGAGAGCAGGGGACGCGCTACTGGATTAGCGGGACGGGAAAGGTGCCCCGACGTGAATTACCGTAACTCATCCCCTAGATGGCAACGCACGGAGGCAACACAAAGGGAACTATAAGGCTGAATGGTGAAAGCGAATAGGCTTTCGCAAGTTTGTGTCGTACACATCCAACACGAGCCTCGATAGAGCAGGTTACGAACCAGTCGGCCAGCGCAGTCGGCCAGCCATTGTGCTGAGCCTAGACTAGCTGCTGGAACCTCTACATGTAGTTGATACGATCAAAGCCGGGATGAACCTATGCATCCCGCTGCCTGCCCTGACGAACGAGTCATGCAGGACAGCCCGCTAGACCGCACACAAGGACAAGGACACAATCCGCATTGAGCACAGAGTCCTCGCCGCCTCCACCAAAAGGCTCCACGCGTCGCGCGAGCTGCATCTCTCCCCAAAAGAGTTCCGCAAGGCCTGGGGTCGGCTCGGTAGCATAATCCGCCGCCACTACCCCCACCTGTCACGGTAATTGTTGGCCCAGGACTTCCAGGGCTGATTCAACCTCGTCTTCGCCAAACCCAGGGTATCAACATAACCCGGGATGCATAGAGCAATGGACGCAGAAGTCCGCATCGCCGGGCGGCCGAGCGCGCTTCAAACTCATTTTTTGGCAGGCCGGTCGCTTCGAGCGAGACGAACGTGCATTTTCGCAACAAAGAGGACACTCACTTATGTGTTTTCCTTCCAGTAGCAAGCTCCGCCGCGCACCCGTAGGTTCCCCTGTGCAACCAGACATACGCGTCCACCGCGATGGTCTGTCCCGCAAAGTCGGAGAGAGGTCGAGTGACTTGGATATCCTTTAAGAGCGGCAGAAGACCAGAGATTCCCATGTCAACAATCCAGAGATCATGCGCGTACTTGGGCACAGAGTCGTGATGGAAGCAAGTGCTGAAATGCAGGTGTTGGACGTTGGACGTAACGTTGAGTAGTGGTATTGCTGAGCGCTGAGCTGAGGCGGCAACAGACGCGGACGCGTGACAAAACGCGTCGCGTCACACCGTGATCACTTTGCATGTGACCGTGGCTCACACATGCTTCGCCGACGCTGACCAGGTTTCTAAGTAGTACAGACCAAGCGTTTTCCACAAATGATACGTTGGCTATGTGAGACGTCAGGACTTACACTGTACAAATATGCAGCAGACGGCCGTTCAGATAACTACAGGGGCAAAACAGTACAAGTAATAGGTAAGTTACTGTACAGGTTGGACTCTTGAATAGACACCATACGTATGGGTCTTTTGTTTTGAAACAAGATCGAAGTACTAGATGAATTGGGAATGACTTGAACAAGGGAAGACGGATACTAGTACCTCGCACTGAGATCCGTCTCCTCCGTTGAGGTCTCCTGCTCGACATTGCTCGGCATACTCCAAAACGTCGTCACGCTCGTCACTGTCGCATGCAGCCCTGCAGCGACGGCGTGTCGAGTAGCATCCCTCAAAAGCGGGGCGATGGATGGTAGTGCATTTCTCGCTCTGGGTGACACGAACTCGTAGAACGAGAAGTGAAAGCGAACGGTGATGGCAGGGCAGCTGATGTGCAACCGGAGGAGCGCAGCATCCAGGCCAGCCAGTAATGACGGACCTCGGACGATGTAGTGTGACTGCACAAGGGAAAAGCGTAGCTCGACATTTTGAAGGACGAGATCCCCGGTAATGCTCGAGACAAGCTGCCGTATGTCGTCAAAAACCAGCTCGTGTCTTGGGGACGGCGGCGGAATGTCCCAGTGCAATGTCATGGACTGCAGCTGAGGGAGGCGTGAGAGATCAACGAGGTGTAGGACTGTCGACTGATTGAGTAACGAGGATGATGGAGCCGAAGTACGCAGCTACGTACACAGATATGTGATGCGCAAGTGTCGCAAAGTTGCTCTTCCGAGCAAGGCGAGGATAGCAGACTCAGCTAGCCTGAGCATCCTGTCTGGTCCCATCGACTCGGGTATCTCCGGTCTACCCACGTCAAGCGTGCGTAGAGAAAGTTGGAAAGGGGGCCTAGTGATAGAATCCAATATGTACGTGGCAGGGAATTGGACGGAGTTGCGGTCGAAGTACAGCTCCTGGATGTTGATAGGCAACGTGACTTGTATATCGGTTTCGAGTGGCATGAGCTCCATCTGAGGAGTGTCGGGCGACAAGCGGAGACCCACGATGCGCACCGTCGACAGAAACGGGAAGAACGTCAAAAGCTGTGGAATGATTTGAGGGTGCCGGGTGAAGTTATCTATGAGCTCCAATCCTCTGAGCTTCTCGAAGGGTAAGAGGCCCTTCAGAATCCGTCTGGGGACGGATATAGGATCGTAATCCTGAGCCCGATCGACCATGCTCGCCCAATTCCAGTCACGCAAGCTAAGCTGCTGCACATTGGGCATGTGGCGATGGCCCGCATAAAGCGCGATGTCTTCGAACAGTTTCTGCACCACGTAGCCGATGCCAATATCGACCAGCTCGAAATTGTGGATGTATCGTCCTATGTCCGTCCCCATCGATGCGGATGTCTCGAGGGTGCGGAGGAACCGAAGCCATCTGGGCGCGCCCTGCACTTTGACGTGCTCGAATAGGTACCGTTGAGACAACGGAGCCCATTCCCGGCACGCCAAAGCGCACACCTTCAGGGCAGCACGATCATGACGCAAACGTGTGATCCATTGTTCGTAGATTTCTGGCGGGAAGTGGGATGTCTGCATATTTTCGATGATCTCTGCGAGGGCGTCCTGTTGATTCCTTGTGCTTGCTTTTCGGGGATCAGATCTCAGAGATCGGCGACGTCCTCGCCTGTCCTTGTCGGTCAACATGGCATACAAGTGGTCGTGATCGTGGTTGAGATTGTGAAGAGGAGCATGTTGTCAGGGTGCAAGGCTGCATCGATCCGCGCGAAAACGTACCCATATAACACTGAACTCCGGTATCAGTACTGTCGGAAAAGATGATGGCCTATGTCAGTAAAGTGACCACAAGTGCGGCAGCAACTGAGGGCCGCTATCGACCTTATGGTACTCACACGCGATAATGAGGAGAAGTAAGCGAAAGGCGAACCCATCTCGTCTTCGCGCAGCTCAGAGATATAATGGTGCTACTTCTCGATATGCCATCACGTGTGACGCTCGTCATAGTCAAAGTAAACCTTGATACTCAGTACTACTCGGTATGGGACATATGGGGCGAATGTGCTCACCACTAAAGTTCTAGAGCTTTCGGCCCTTGCGGGGCTGTCTGAGTGTATCAGTCGTATCGTGCATTCACCAGGTCACAGTATAGATAAGTAGCCTCCCAATAAATTCAACCAGAGCCTGCAGACGTACCAAGCAAGGCAGTGCCGGTTCCCGATGAATCCAACGTGTACCATTCTAGTCTCCGTTGCTGACCAAAAAGTAGTGCCATTCTGGATTGCACTGTAGAAGTCACCCTAGTAAGGCAAAATGATGCTCACACCTCCGAGCAGCTTCAAACACTCTGTCTTGTGGAGAGAGTTTTTGATGGCTTCACAGTACTGGTATGGGATAGTGAGCAGGGTCACAGAGATCTAATATGCAAGAGCCTGTTCTGAGGGATAATTAGTGTGAACGCTTGAGGTGCACGTGTTCGTGCGAAGCATGGCCAAACAACGCGTACACAACGCGTATCAATATGACTCGGATATTTTTGAAGGTCAATCAGATTCTTTGCACTTTGACCCCGACATCGTATGCCTTCAAAGCTTCATCCTTGTCGCCTCATTAAACGTAGATCAAGACTCGGGCGGCCGTTGTTATGCTCTTTCAACTTGCTGGCGCGTAAGTCAACCTGTGACAGCCCCGTGACGTCCAGGCTGAGCTCACTGCTCATAACTTATTTGCATCCAGTGACAGTGCTCGCTGCTTAATTACCACCCGTGGAATTAAGCTCTTACCACAAGAATATGTAGCATGGATGCCAGCACATTCAAACATTAACAAGTCCGATAGCCGCTAGACCTGTCGCAGCAAACAAAGTATCGCAAGACTGTGGGATTTACTCAGCCAAACTTGTGCTTCGGACCGACAACAGGTGACTCCTAATATCTTCGCTTTCGACCCTCAGTCTGACCTGATCGCAGCTGCATCACCAAGACGCCGACGGCGCCTGTGGCTGGCGGTCGATGACTAAATGGATTCCCTCCTCTTCCTCCTCCTCCTCCTCCACATATCGCGATGGCCTCGTACAGTGACAGACTGCCCGCTGGCGTATCATCGAGGTCCATCGCAGTCGCAGACCTTGACCTGCACGTACTTGAAGCCGGAGACACATCTCGACCCCTCATTGTCCTGCTGCACGGCTTCCCGGAGCTCGCCTTCTCCTGGCGCAAGGTGATCGTGCCCATCGCGCAGCTAGGCTATCGTGTCGTTGTCCCCGATCAACGAGGCTTTGGCCGCACTCGGAGTCGTTCCAGCGCGAATGAGCCCATTCGCTATGAGGACGACCTCCGTCCTTACCGTGTACTGAATGTCGTTAGAGATGCCGTCGCTCTCGTATACGCGCTGGGCTATCGCACAGTCGCTGCCGTGATAGGACACGACCTTGGATCGCGCATCGCCGCGTACTGTACGCTCATCCGTCCAGACATCTTCCAGTCCGTCATCATGATGTCCGCGCCGTTCGATGGCCCGCCGTCTCTCCCCTTCGACGTCGAGCGGACGCAAAGCGCCCCGCCACCGAACATCTTCAGCGCAGAGATCAAAGCCGCTCTCGCCGCGCTGGATCCTCCTCGAAAGCACTACGTCCCGTACCTCGCCAGCCCGCAGGCGAACTCAGACATGATGAACAGCCCCCAGGGCCTCCACGCCTTCCTCCGTGCGTTCTTCCACACGAAGAGCGCCGACTGGCCCCACAACGATCCCCACGCCCTCGCACCTCTCAGTCTGTCTGAGCTGGCACAGTTACCTCCTTATTACATGATGCCGCTCGCCGCGACCATGCCCGAGGCCGTAGCGCCGCATGCGCCTTCGCGCGAAGAGGTCGAACACAACCAGTGGTTATCAAACGGCGACCTCGCTGTGTATGTTGCGGAGTATGGTCGCACGGGATTCCAGGGCGGGCTGAACTGGTATCGCGGCGCCCAGCCCGAGCTATACGAGGAGTTGGCCGTCTTCGAGGGGAGAAAGATTGAGTGCCCAGCGATGTTTCTATCGGGCAGGAAGGACTGGGGCGTGTTCCAAGCCCCTGGTGCATTGCAGAGGATGAAGAACGACGCCTGTGCGCGATTGGAAGACGAGGACATTGTTCTTGTTGACGGAGCGGGACACTGGGTGCAGCAGGAGCAGCCCGAGGAACTCGTCAAACATGTTGAGCGGTTCCTGAAGAAGGTAAGGTGTATCGCCATCAACCGTGTAACTGCGCGCTGACTTAAAACATCAGGTAACGCCGTGAACTCAACTGTGTCTTTTCCGTGACCTGCCATCGTCCAGCTGCAGCACGCGCTGCGGCGGCCGTACATGTCATTACGAGCTTTGCTGTCAAGTCATCTGCTATATGTCGCTCCTGAAAGGGGCGCAGGTTTCGCTGTGCAAGAGTCAGTCCGCGTTCGCGATTCAGCAACGACTCACGGCGTCAACGTAGCTGTGGTAATACGACCTGGGCCGCGATCGGATCGTCTCCAGCCTTTTTCGTCGCAGCGATCGCTCGGGACCTAAAGTTTTGATGATTTTTACAGATCACGGAAGTGGCCGGTCGTTGGCATCATATGCTGTGAGCTGCCGCGACGCAGGCTTGCATCGGTATGAGGTTGTTGGACATACGACGGTCTCCTGGCGCTGCAAGGCGCTGTGCAAGACGACGTCAGATCCATATATCGATTCGGACGGGTAATCTCGTTTTACGACGCACTGAGTACTGTTTACTCGTAAGTCTCTGGAACATCATATACATGAATGGCGCTGAAAATGTTACTGTGCAGGGTGACTCGTATACCCCCATTGGCACTTCTATTCGCTTGAACCCAGCTCGTTCGGCTTCTTCGCGTTCGGCGTCTTACTCTTTCAAGGAGTACGACCTAGACTCCATGGTAGTGGCTTCGGTCCTAATCCTGGCGTGGCTGGTGTGTTCAACTATACAAAACAGGACGGCCGCCGGTACCCCTTCGTATTCTGCTCTTCGAATTCGTTTACTCAGCTGACCAAGTTAAGTCTCCATGGTATAGTCAGGCTTACATAGACAGCAGTCATCAAAGCATGTCAATTTTGGCCCTTTGGAGTTGTCGAGAAATGGTGCAACGTGTGCGCGGACAGGATTAGAGATGTAGGGCCGCCGACAAGCGTGTCAGTCGAAACACCTGAATAGGTGTTTCTATTCTGTACGGAAGCAGAATTGCTGTTGTTCGAGGTTTGATTTGAGTAATAACCGCTTCCTCAGGTTGCCAAATGCTTTTGCAGGGCTCGGGTGACCTTCAGAATCCAGATACGACCGGAAAATATATGTGTCCGTGCGCGGCGCGAGTGCCGCCTGCGCGCTAGCGGCCGGTTGTCTGTAATCGCTCGACGGTGATTGACTGGAACGCGATACATAGCCTGCAATGTGGGTGGACGTCACTATATACGTTCAGTAAACGTATAAACGGTCTGTGTCCAGGTAAGGGGCAGAAGAGGAGGAAGGTGGGCGCGGAAGCTTCAAGCGTGATCAAATTCTGGGCGGACGCTTGCGGACGCCGATGGGCGGTTCGTACTGTCACTGACAAACATGCGGGCCTGGTGATACCTCTCATTTGCCTCATTTGGTGTACAAACTCTCGCCACATCCTTCACGAGCCATGGGGCGGGGCATCGCGGTAGAGTCCGCGTCAGGAGGCAGCTATATAAAGGAGCCACGTACATGCCAGAATGGACGCACCCATCCGCCCTCCTCGTCCTCCTACTCCCACTCGTCCATCGTGCTAAACCCCTGAATCCATCCTCGTCCGATACATGTCTGAAGCTAACTTGGGAGACAAAGCGGTTCCGAATGGACTGCCTGCACCACCATTCTTCTTGCCCGTAAGTTGAGTTATGGTGCCTGCTGAAGACGCAGCTTGACTCTGCGAGGACAGTATCCTGACCGGCCGGAGCTCATCACGGAAAACCTGATGAAGCTCGTCGAGCTGACACCGGATCCGTGAGTTGCCAATCAATCAAAGGACGGCTGAACCTTTGTCTGACGAGGTGAACCTCGTGTCAGGCGTCATAAGTTCCTCGTGAAGACACTCATCACACACTTGCATCAATTCGTGAACGAGACGAGGTGGGACATCTGCCTTATGGATGGCCACAACAGGTCTGACTGAATGCCCTCAGTTTGACGACAGATGAGTGGATGGTCGCGCTCCAGTTCCTCACGCGCGTGGGCCAAACATGCACGCCGCTGAGGCAAGAGTTTATACTGCTCTCCGACGTGCTGGGTGTGTCCGCGCTCGTGGATGCCGTCAACAACCCTCCCGTGAGTGGTGGAACGGAGAGCAGCGTGCTCGGCCCATTCTTCACCGAGGACGCCCCAGATGGTCAGCAGTCCCCCTTCATGTCATGATTAGGCGCAGACTGACGTCAGGATGTGTACCCCAGTCGAGAACGGCGACTCGATCGCGTCGGAAGGCAAGGGCGAGTACATGTTCGTCGAGGGCCGTGTGCTCAGCACAGACGGCACTCCCATACCAAATGCCCTCATCGAAACATGGGAAACCGATGCCCTTGGTCAGTTCTTGCTGAGCTCAGTTTGCGAATGCGCGCCATAATAGTCGTTTTGGGGGACACACAGGCTATTATGATACCCAATACAAAGGCCGCGAGAAGCCGGATTGCCGTGGCCGTCTGCGCACAGACAGTGACGGGAGGTACGGATACCGCGCAGTAGTGCCGGTTGCATATCCCATTCCAGGCGATGTAAGCTATTGTCGTATCGTCTTCGCCGTTTATCACGTTGATGGACACCTCCAGGGACCTGTCGGAGAGCTGCTCATCAAGATAGGCCGGCACAACATGCGCCCAAACCATCTGCACCTGATGATCGAGGCTCCGGGATTCAACAAGCTGACAACAGCGCTGTACCCAGAGGGCGACGAGTGGCTGAGTAGTGACGCGGTCTTCGGCGTGAAGAAGTCGCTGGTAGTAGTGAGTGTCCATTGCGAGTGCATTCTCCCCGAACTGCAGAGCTCATCCCGTCCCGCCAGACATTCAAGGATGTGCACGACGCAGCGGAGGCACGCAAACGCGGATTCCCGAAGGGCGACTCGTTCAAGTTGCTGCAGTTCGACATCATCATGGTGCCTGAAGACGAGTCCAAGGCCGCCCGAGAACAATTCGCACGCGAGCAGGCGACGAGGCTCCAGCAGAAAAGTGGCGAGAAATAATGAGCATAACCCTAGATGGACATTTGTGATGGTCACTGCATCCGCATTCGCTTCAACAGCTGTGTACAACATCAATTACCTTCCACAGGCATTCTCTATCGTAGTATATTGCGGCGTCTCACGGATGTTATCCTCGTGTCGTAACCAGTGAATGTTGCTGTGCGTTGTCGCCGAGTCCGAGCCTCCTGTGGTTTCCTAGGTCAGATTCGGAACAGTTTGCAACTCTCTGAGCGGTGAAGGGGATGCACGGCGATATTTGGATAATTTATATCGAGGATCGTCACTGTGAACTGATAGTATCACGACACCAAGTCAGCCTATTGGGTGCCAAGTACAGAGGAAAGGCATTACTTACCACCCAATTAAAGCGCCGCGTCATAGTGTTCTCGACCCGTCCGAATAACTGGAGATGCTGAGAGAAGTTACCCAGCGAAGAGAGTAACTTTTGGCTAACATGTTCAGCTACGAAGGGCGAGTTCAGCAGCTATCACAAGTGCTGTGAATAGTGAAATACCACCTGTGTTTGATGACCACTATACCAAGCATACCCTCATATGTAACTGCATTGACCCTGGGCGGACGACTATCCGTCCCTTTGTTGAGCCTCGTGGCACTCATCCGAGTCGTCTCAGTGTTACTCCACCCATCTCAGGGCACCCTCAGGCCTGCCGAATCCAAATCAGTTGGGTCACTTGAGCAAATATCTGCGACTCACCATTTCCTATAGCATCAACACGCCCGTATTTATTCTGCAACCTCCCGCTCCTCCGAGTCTGCGGTGGCTCCGGGATGCTTACCAGCAGTGACTGGACATCTCCGAGACAGAGGGCCTCTGGGCCATAGGTACTCGCCCAGCATGCATACCAGATATCTTTGAATAAGACTGCAAAATAAGGAGGGCTGAAGGTCAGCGCTGCATGTAGGCTGGGCGAGGCCATGGATCATGGAGGTGTGGGTTGGGTGTGGACATTGATCGCATAAGCGCCCGACGGCGACCCGGTCATGCAAGTCTAATGCGGCCTACACCCCATCCGCACTTACCTCCGTCGAATTGTCTGCTGGAGCCATACAACCTGCTCTTGCTACGAATCTCATCTGGCGTTGACGGGGCCCTGCCCATTCTCCAGGAGCTTTGCGAGTGCGTCCGGTAAATTGATTCAACGACTAGGAAGAGAATGCTTTGCTGACTTACTAGACCCATCTACAAGCGCATACTCTAGCCACGTCGCTCGCAGTCGACACTTGAAGCTTGAAGGCTGGAATCATTATGTCGACGACCGGCACAACTACTGAATCCAACTTCTCGGCGGAGAGTTACTATGCGACACAGCCGCCCCCCTCCAATCTGGATCAAGAAGTACGGAATGTCCGCGACTTCGTCCGCAAGCACGTCAACGCAGGCAGAAATGTCGTTCTCGTGACGGTGAGTGGCCATACGTCTCCTATTGAATCGGTGACCAACAAATCCTTCAGAGCGGCGGGACGACAGTTCCGTTAGAACTCAACGTGTGAGCCTCACCGCTCGTCCGCCGGGGCATCCTGTTCATGCGCATGTGCTTTGCAGCGTTCGGTTCTTGGACAACTTCAGCGCCGGCAAGTTCATCCTTCACAATGATGAGGTATAGCCATTTGCTCACTGGCTGGCACAGGCACTCGTGGCGCAACTTCTGCCGAATACTTCCTGAAGGCAGGCTATGCGGTCATATTCATGCACCGACAATTCAGCTTGCAGCCCTTCAGCAGGCACTATTCACACTCTACCCATCCATTCCTGGACTTCCTTGAAATCGAGCAGGACGGCTCTGGAGGTGGCAACTCCCCCCTTCGGATCGACGTTACGGAGAAAGAGCGCGCTCCGTTGCTTGAGGTGCTCACCTCATACAAGAATGCCCACACCGCAGGTCTCCTGCACACCCTCACATTCGTGACTGTGAATGACTATCTATGGCTTTTACGCGCCGTCAGCCAAGAGCTCGCCGTCTTGGGGCGGCGCGCACTGTACTATCTTGCTGCCGCCGTCAGCGACTTCTTCCTACCCAGACAAAAGATGGTGAGACGAAGGCTCACTTTCTTCGTGTCCCGCTGACAGCTCTTCCGCAGTCAGAGCACAAAATACAATCAGGAAAGGGCAGCCTGCACATAGAAATGGATCAGGTCCCGAAGATCTTGAAGCCGCTGGTTTCTGAGTGGACGCACGGTCAAGCCTTCATCGTGTCCTTCAAAGCGAGTTCTTGTGACCTACTTCTGCGCGAGAAGATACTGAGCTCTGAAACTACAGCTCGAAACTGACCCATCGCTTCTGGTACCGAAAGCACAACAGGCTCTGGCTCGGTACGGACACCAAGTCGTTATCGGAAACGACCTCCACACTCGCAAGCACCAGGTTGTCTTTGTATCACCATCCGCCGATAAAGACGGGAAATACGTCGAAGCATGGATCCGCATGGATCCGTCTCAAGACTCAATAAAAGAGATAGAAGAGGATATCATCGTAGAGCTGGCGCGCAGACATCGTACTTGGATAGATCTAGCGATCTCTTGATTCGGAGGTAATGCTCATGTACAACCTGAGTTTGCCACAACGTATAGATTGGTGACAAGGATGTATCCTGCGATTTCTGCGCTATAATGTGAAATGACCAGTGCATGATGCTCATTGACCCAGTTTCCAAGGTATCGAGCCTTCTCAAGACTCAAAGACGGACGCACCACAGTAATGTCACGCGTAGCATGTCATGTGACCGTGTCACCCCTTAGAATGGCGAACAATGGCTCGGGTAAGTACTCGACTCGTCTTGTCTCATCCCGTCTTCAACTCGTCTCGTCTACGCAGCAACCTCCCTCAACGTAAAGCCCAATGTTCTTCAAGGACTGGCACACTTTCATACACTGCGACGGGGACCTCGTCGACGAGTTTGACTTCCGCATCGTAGACGACAATACCGTCTCATGCTACATCCCAAGTGAAGCAGGCAAGGTCAGCCGCCACACCGTGCTTAGAGTCCCATTCATCAACTCAATCATGCCCAATATGCGCATCATTGCAGAGTTTTGCAGTCAGATGGCAGAACGACCTCTACATAGCGGCAGCCGCGGAGTGTTTCATGGACGGTCAACGCATGGGGTCTTCAAATGTCGATCCTGGGGAGAGAGGCGCGCGTAATGGTGTCCGCACGAACGGGGACTACAAGCAGTACTTTCAGTTCGCGCCGCTTGCTACAACAGGTGTGTTCTCTGCAGATAAACTCGGGGAGGCGTGCGCCACACTGCCAGTTTCAAGACCGTGCTCCGCAAGCAGAATCCTCTCGATGCGGACTGCATGTGCTCTATTTTACGGATGCACATGCCTGTTGAGCAGGACCACATGGTCAAGCCCTACGAGGTCAGATCGCGTGGTTGAAGACAACAGTTCCTAGGTCAACATACGCATCGTCCGCAAGTGGCGTTCTGGTGGAGGAGGCAAACACTTGCCTTCAGCCCCCGTTAAACTTGGCATGTCGCGCTCGATGTTCCTTGCACTTTATGCTTGAGTCGATCCGAGCAGATTCTGGCCTACTGGAGTAGAGCTCCTGTGGTTGTCTGTGGCCCGTGCTATGCCTTCCGTTTTGACACGAGCATCTAGATGACGACGACGTTGCTGACCCCGACGACCCGATGATCAACAACCTGGGGGTTATCGAAGTCCGGGTCTACCGCATCAGATACTCTCACGAAGTATTCCGGCCAAATAACCGACATCGACCCCAGGAGTTCGCAGAACGCCCACCTGTGCACGAACGCAGCAAGAAGGCCGGAACACACTGTGTCAGGTTTGTGCAAGAACCATTGATTTGATCTTGGCCTAGCTATATATTGCCTTCCCTTGGACAGACTCGGAGAAGGCAAGTGGTTCGAACCCACCGCACACTCGGGCCCGAGGAGGATATACATCGACAATCGGAAGCATCCCTACATCCGCTTCATCTTCCGCTATCAACCAAGAGGTGCGCGGTTCGCATGAAGGACTATGTCATCTCAAGAGCCTTGTTACCCTTAGCAATGCTGCAAGCACAAGGAATCATCCCAAGAGACTATGGTACGGATGCGTACCACCAAGAACAGGTCCCAGCTCTTCACCCGAGTCGGAAGCGGAACTCTTCTGTGCTTTACATGGGTTCGAATGCTGGTAGCGTAGGACCGTCTAACTACCGGGCATCTGTCAAACCCGAGCCTCGATTGCTGGAGGACCGCTTGGGATCCGAGTACTACGATGACATGCAAGTCGAGGTAGGCCTCTGTATCTCTGTTGGGACCTACTCTGTACGATGGACTGTTGCAGGACATGCTCCGCGCAAGAAGTGCACAGTACGACGCGTTTGCTCCCTACGCTCAGCCTCAACTGCAGCATGACCTCCCGCCGGCTCCTAGGCGACATCCTTTTGTCATCGACGTTGACGCTGATGTTATCGACCTCACTCAAGACGAGGACTAGAGCTACCCAGCCGATCCTGTGCCCCTTCGCCAGACTATCACGAGACGACCGATTCTAGGTCTCACGACGCGATCCACGCCATTCATCTCCAATTTCGACTCGCGGCTTACGCTATTCTGTCCAATGTACTATCAGCTTGTAAATACATTTCTATTCACTATTCACCATACCATGTACGACGCGAGCTATCTCAGTCAGGACTTCGTCTCAGCAAGCAGGGAGGTCCCTAGGTAAGTACCCGGCTAGGACATGAGGCAGAGTCACCTCATGGAAACGAGTGTTCGCGTGAAATGGGCAGTCGCGTAAATCACAAGGTCGTATTCTACATACATGAGTGCATGAGGCCACCTCCCAGTACCAAGTAGTGCATATTGCATAATACAGGTCATCCATCGTTTCAAATCGTCAGTTGTGCTCCGTGTTGGCTCGGTCCTACCACCATGTTGAACGTCATGAGTCAAGAAGGCGTAACTAGAATCGTACGAAGCTCACCTGCATAAGCTGCACAAACTCAAGGAAGAGGCCCCCATCTTCTTGCGCCGGGGCTCCGTCAGTTTGCTCCGCGTGCTGAGAACTCGCATGCGCCTCTCCAAAAGAGTTGCTGGCGCCCTTGCGCGCGGCCCGTCTCTGCTTCCCGTTTTCTCTTGCTGCCACACTGGCGGGAGACAAAGAAAGCGGTCTAGCTTTCGCGGGCTTCATCAACGCCGCCACTGGGGGCAGGACGACTGGGGGCCGTGACACATGCTCGAGCGTTCTTGCGCGCGCCATGGTGGCCATGGCCTGCTCGGATAGGTTAGCGTAGCCGGGTTTACCAGTGTAAATAAAGCGGAAGACCGCGCTAGGACGATCCCATTCGTCGGGGGTGGGTACCCAGCCACTGCTGTCTCCATCTAATGATGCTGCGAGAGCAGCGGGATTGAGCGTAGATAGCTCCGCGTCTGCGTCCGCAGGCTGAGCGGGTGCTTCGTCCTTGTAAAAGCGGACTTCTATGAACCCTTTCGTCGCCGGATCTGCAAGCGCAACGCGTTATGGAAGTCGGCGAAGTCTATCTAACAACTCACCATCGCCGGGTGGAGAAACTTTAGGCCACTTGAGCACCTTCTGCCCTTCATGGATCTTGCGGTACGCTGTTGACATGCATATGCTCCCGCTCTTTCGAGCAAGGTATAGTGTTGCTCGTTCAATTGCACGGCCGTCGTGCGACGTGAAAACATATACATCCTCTCGGCTGCCATTGTGGCAGTCCAATCGGTGCTTCGGGGGTGATACGATGTCAATAATCGAAGCAACGGCACTCCAAAGCACAGGAAGGCTCTTACATGGTGAGCACCGTGATGCCAGTCAGCCTCAAGGTAGCAGCTGGCGACATTGCCGTGTACTTCGACGCCGTACTCCTCGAGGATCCCAGGAGGTTTTCCAACGGAGACCATTACCGCCTCGTAGTTGCGTAGCTGCATGCTGGCGAGATAGAAGGGACAGGACCGCCCACTCCGCAAAACACCCATGCGGACTGGTATATAAGCACCAGCGGCCTCGCAACGCTTTGAATTCCAGGGGCACATATGGCCACAGTGGCCACAGGAACAAAAAAGCGGTGAGCGTGCCAAGAGGCTTGCAACAAAGATCATCGGGGCTACACGTGCTGGGATGGCCAGATTCGAGTCGGGGTCAAAGCATCCCGTCGTCATGCGCATTCTCCGCGACGCGGACTCGGAGCCTATTCCTGTGTAGCGGAATCATAACTGTACTGGCGGAGGAGGTATTATGTATTTGAGGCAGCCTAGGAGAGCAGAAAGGCGGGGCGCGGCCGTAAATGTCGGAGATCACTGGACATTCAGAATTTAGCACGGTGCTGGCACGCCGTCCGAGCGAATTACCAAAAGTGGCTTAGACGCCAGCGTTCAGTACAATAACCAAATTTGGGCATGATGGTAGATCTATGATAGTGGCAACGACGGGCAGATCCCCCGGATTTGGGTACCTAAGGGCAAATGTGACATCCATGTACGTACATTGTAGGCACACAGAAGGTGGCCACCGCACCACGCCAAATCTCGCCTCGTGACAAAGTCATCCCGATATGCCGTGACCCACTGCCGCTGCAGCTGGTGGGGAATAAGCGCAACGCGGCGCGATTATGAGTACTTGAGTGGCGGCCAAGATCGGACATGGTCGTATATACCTCAACCTGAAACGAGAGCCTCATCGTGCAGCATACAAAAACATACGGGCACAGACTATGGTTTGCATAAGGTACATAAGCGATAGCATACATTAAATGGCATACTACATATACAAGGAACGGGCGACACCTTCACATGTCAGACGCCTTCATATAATGGAGAGTCTGTGCGAGTTTAACTCGATACCGCGCCAACTGCAAGTGGGCCTCAACATCCGGGTGTTGCTGCACCACCATGTCCAGGCGTTCCTGCGAAGGCTCGCCAGATCCACCTTCTGCCAGTGCGGGTCGTCCCTCAGCGCTGCCAGTGCCGCGTTCTGACCGAGCACCGACGACGAGGCGAGTTCCAGGCTTGATGGCGTGGTACCCATAAGGATGAGAAGCATCGTGGCGAGGGCCATGAGAGCGAGGAGTCGTCTGGCTCACCGGCACCGGACCGACCATCGGGGGCCTCACGTAGGGTTTCAGCGCAACGAAGGGGGGCAGCGTAACAGAGGGCACTGTCGGGGGATTCAGCGTCCTAGCACGCGCCATGGTCGCTGCAGACGGCCGCGCGGTCTCGTGGTGCAACAAGTCGCCTCCGTCCGTAACCACGAACCGGAACACAGTGTCCGGGTGCGCCCATACCTCGGGGGTGGCCATCCAGTCTGCGCTGCCCTGCTTGGTCAGAGAGGCTGGCGCAGAGAGCCGTCCGTCTGCTAACGTGGCGTTTGCCGCCCGTGTGAGTGGCCCGACGTTGAAGACGCGGAGTTCGATGATGTCCCGGTTCGCCGCGAAGTAAGGGTCTACGACCATGGTCAACGGCGATGCTGTTACAAGTATGCCGTGTCACTCACTGCTGTGTGGAATCGTGATTGGCTTCAGGCGTTGCTCCTCTTTAGGACGCGCACCACGAGCATTGATTCGAAGGTCCACTTCTTCCGGGTCCGGGCATTGGCCCACAAAGCCCGCTTCCATGGGACCAAAATGGCACGAATTGCACAGGCTGTTTCCAGCGGCCGAGAGAAAGACACGGACGTCATGCCCAGTCGCATTCTGGAACGCGCACCTGTACGGCTGAGTGGCTCAAGGGTCAGCACCAGCCGGGGGGGAGCACGGAAGTGGCACTTACAAAGGTACTTCCCGCGAACTCGACGTAACAGGACAGAACGTTGTCGTGTTCCTCGAACCCGTAATCGTCGTACGCCCCGTTGGGGCCTATGAGTCTGGCGCCGTATCGGGGTACGAATGACATGTTCGCGCGGTGGCACACTCAGGCTGGACTTGAAACTTAAAGACCGGGGGGGGGATGTGTGTTCGGGGAGCATTCTCGTCGTCCAGCGCATTAAATACTGCAGTGCGAAGCGGCAAGGCCATCTCGCTTGGTGTGGTCACAGCACGCTATGACAACAGGGGCAAAGTCAAAGTCAAAGCAAACGTATAACATGAGGAGATCTCGATCTAGCCCGATCAACAGAGCTTCCTCGAGCGCGACACAATAGCCCGGCAATAGCCGACCAAAGCCAAAGCCAAGCCAAAGCCAAAGCGCATTGCACGAGTGGTCCATAGCCTCCCATAGCAGACGCTGGCCAGTGCCGGCTGCATGGAGACTGTGAGTGGCCTACCAAGGGCTAGTAGGTCATGATTTCCTCGCCTCCGAGTCGGTTTGGCGATGATCACCGAACAAAGCGAACTACAATCCCTAGTCGAGGTGCCTCGTGCAACCAGAAACAAGCAGCCATAGGCATCGCAATGATTGGCAGTGGGAGGATACAAGTGTGCTCAGAGTCGTTCGTTGGCAGGAGCAGGCTGAGTGGCGAGCCTCGTACGACTGGCCGCTTGCTAGCCGCATTGCCAAATCGGTGGTATGCCTTATTTGGTAATTGCCGCCGGTCGGACCGCCCGAGCCGCCACATACTTACCGTACAGTGTAGAGGCCTTCCACTGGATTCGAACTTCCACTGAACAATTAATCAACGTTCAGACGATCACGTTCAACAAGCATCTCTGCTCGTGATATTGTAAGTACCGTTCCGAGTCATCGACGTTTATGTTCTACGATAGACGGTACCACAGCCACAGCCACTGCCAACCAGGAGAGAAACCCGTAAGAGAGAAACTACTCGACGAATAATATACGAATAATAAGATAGCAAACGCAGCCAGGTATGGGCGTGGAAGCAGCTAAAAGAATGAATGAACGCGCGACGCGCGACGAAAAGCCCACACCAGATGTGAGCACGCTCCCGCGCTGCGAACAGCAGGCGGGTGGCGCCGACGTAAGTACTTAGCTAAACACAACATGCAAAGTCCTCGCAGCCCAAATGTCAACCAAAAAGAACCCCCGCCGATATGTAACGCAGGTCCGAAAGAAGAATGCCCTCCGAGAAACCACGCAAGTGCAGCGAAAGACTCACACCGTCGCTCACTCACCCCTACCCTACCACACACCGCTCACCCCAACCATCGCACTCATCACACAAACACTAATGCCGACGGCCGTCCACCACCTTTCCTCTCCGCGCCACGTCCGCCCCGCCGCATTGCTTTTCACCTCCATCTCCTGCACGAACCCCGTGCCACATACATGGTTCGTCAGCACGGCCGCGGCCGCATACGTCTCCTGCAGGCCGCTCGTGTTCAGCCCATGGGTAACGTACTCCGCCATGACGCCCTGTGTGCAAGTGGAGCAACTTGGATCGCTCGCGTTCGGGAGCGAGGCCCCCAGCGGGAGCGTGTAGTAGTACGCGTCCGCGGGGTGCGCGCCGGCGCCGAACGCGGTCAAGTAGCAGTACGCGTTTGTGGAAGAGGCGAGGCACGCGGTCTCACGCAGGAGCGAGTAGGCTTGCAGGCCTATGAAGAAGAAGAGGCGGGGTTAGCAAGGGGAGGGGAGGGGAAGAAGGAGGGACCTACCGAGGAGACTGCTCGCGGCGACTTCGTTGTTAGCTTCTAGGTCCGTCGCGCACGCGTCCTGGAGCGCATCCGCAAACCAGGCGATATTCGCGTCGCACTGGTCCACGCTGAGGTCCGTGTTGCACGTACCCCAGATGATGCTGTTCAACTCCGTGAGGTTGGACTGCGCCTGTTCGTGCATGTCAGCCATCCATACCACACAGAGTTATGGACCCAGAAGAGCAGCGGACATGAGAGAAGCAGACTATCGATGACGATGACGAGCCGGGAGAGATCTGCACATTGTCATCGGGGAGGTTGTAGATATGACTCTCGGCTCCTGCGTGCGATCCCAGCCCAATATCGATCACGTCCCCGCCAACCATGGCCGGAACTCGCGGAACCCCGCACACACGATGGCTATCAATAACGCACCTCGAAGAACGCACTCGAGTGCTGCACAAGCATCGAGAAGGGCCTGCACTCGCGGAACGGCGCCGTCTGCGTCATGTTCAAGAAGAACTCGCGGCAGCCATCCGTCGAGAAGTTCGTCGTGATCCCCGTCGAGTCGAACGGCTGCGGGAATGGCGTCGGGAGCACAGCCGACTCTGAGGGTATGGACGGTATTGCCCAGTTGTCGGTGGTCGCCGTCGGCGCTGCGCTCGAACCGGAACCCGTCACGGAGGCGGTCATGATTGACGTCGCGGTGGCTGAGGCAGAGACAGTGGATGCACTGTCAGACTGGGAACGTAACGAGGTCGTGCTCGCTGTTACCGAGCGAGCCCCCAGATCCAGCTCATACTCTACCTCCCGCTTGTCGTGCCCCTCGTGGACAGTGCCCTGCCAGTCGAGTACCGATGCCGCAAGCACGTGCCACCCTTGCGCGGGCCCGTCTGGAGAGAGTAGGTCGAGCACGGCAGGGTGCGCCATGTATCGCGTAGACAAGGTGATGACAATAAGGGCGACAGGCACGAACAGAATAGAGAACTTCAATCTTCGTGCGTTGCGACGTTTCTTCATGAGCGCGCGGAGCTGCGCTTCGTCGACACGGGCGTGCAGCTTCTCGAAGGTCACGGCGCCTGCACGGTCGTGCGTGGTCATACATGAGGAGGCGGGGGTCGGGGACGGGCTGCTGGAGCGGGAGGACGACGTCGCCGGGGAGCTCGATCGCGTGGCGGCTAGGTAGGGCTCCGCCGGGATATCGAACGAACGTGAGGATCTGGCTTCATGGTGGCCACGATGCGTGCGGGGCGGGTCGGGCGAGGGCGGGGGCGTGAACATGAGCAATCGTTAGGAGGAAGGAGGGTAGACCTCGCGAGTGCGCGCGATGGGGCGCTGCTTGTTTTTGAACGAGTGTGATCCGAAAGGAATGGTGAGTGCGGGCTGGTCCGTTGATGCAAGCACCAACTCAGCACCTGCGAACAAAAGCAGTTAGTGTTCTGGAACGAACACGGGGCGAGGGCTGGCAGAGGTGAAACCCGACCGCCGCCTCCGAGCGCAGTATGTAAGTAGAGTGCGGGAGAGCAGGGCACTCACAGACTTGAAGTTGGCAGGAGCGCTGAGACGAGCGGTGACTGCTGTTAAGAGCGAGCAGACGGTGACATGGGCGTAGCAGCGAAGTCTGTTGTCCCTGGGTTGCCCCCACGGGTGGAAGACGTCCGCGTCTCCCGGCGACTGTCCGTGTTCAGGAACGCAGTCTTCGATGCCAGTCCTGCCCAGCCAGGCCCAGGCCCCCGAGAACGGATTCGCTCCCTGCAGCCAATCAACGCGTCGAGCTTCACCTCGGCTACCTCGAGGCGCCTGATCTCAGCGCTACCTGCCTATCTTGGCGGTTTGCGTCCGGTCACCAGTGTGTCACACTGCCGCCGGGAACTGAGACTCGGATGTGCTCACAACACTGGCCCAGGGAGGCTGTGACAGGCAGTGCTATGCTGCGACGTGGTCCATGCGCTGCAGCAGTTCTGTCGCAGAACTGAAGGGAACACCCTGGAACACCGAGCGGTCAGACATGGAAGTCCAGTTCAAAAACGGAACGTATACAATCTCGTCATCGACAGATGTTCAGCCTAGAATATGATGATGATGATGATGAACTCTGCATTTATTAACCGCCACAAGCAAACTTCAGCCTAGAATAGCCCAGCGGCGTCCTTCGTAAAGGGAATGTGATGCAAGGCCGTGCGCATCTTACGTACCGGTGGGGACAGTGTGGTCGTCCATAACCTTGCGCGAGCTTCGAGCACAAGCATCTGACAAAAGCTATTTGATCAGACCTGGTTCAAGTTGCAGACATGTGAGAGACTGAAGAGACTGATCGCGGGGTACAAGGGGATGCTTACGACTTCCTGATCTCGATGGCGAAGCGTTCACCCGCGCGAAGGCGACGCATCGTCAACTTGAATTCAAGGGCGCGAGGGTGAGACCGCGTACATGGAGGCGCAAGTGACACGAACGAGGAGCGGACGAGCGAGAGTGTCGAGCGGGGGAGAGTTTGGATAGGGAAACGGACACTTGAGCCCGGTTTAAGTACATGCAGCGCGAGCGAGAGACGATAGAAACAAAATGTGGCAGGGAGAGACAGCGAGAGATATAGACTTTCGAAACCGAAATCTGACAAGGGAAATAGACTCGAGAATACGCGTGATGGACGAGAAGCAACGTGATGGTTGAACGTTGAAAGACGAGCATTCGACTTGACAGAGAAGGAAGGTTTGTTGCCCGATATGGTAAGCATCGTGAGCGCCCGTCCGGAGCGTTGGACGTCTGTTGACTCTCCTTCCGGCATCGAACAACGAACCCTTGTCTCGGTGCGACGATGGCAGCTGGTACGTGAGCTGGAATCCCACCAGGACCTTGCGGCGCTCAACGTCACAGCGCCCGTCCGAGTCGTCCGGGAAGCACTGCACTGCTAGAATATTGTGGCCTCGCTCCAAACGCGGCAACTTGAATGCAGGATTCGGGCCACCAGATCAATTGATTGATGGACGCAGGTGAGTTCGGTTCCAGACTGCAGTACGACGTGAGTACTCCGACTCGAGTCCGGAAACTAGACAGCCTGAGGTCTCGGACAATTGCGTACTGCATCGAACTAGTGGGTACTACCTGATACACTTCAGGTGCTTGTTGTTGTTGTTTCCTTTTATTGTCACTGAGGGCGAAGCCCTAGGTAGACAGCTTCAGGTGCTTACCGACCATTAATATTGAGGCCTTACATTCCGATCAAGGTATCATAACTTCCACCACATTTCTATCAAACAGTCTGTTTGGCTAATTTGGAACTCTTCTGCAGTCTATCACGGACACCAGGATACTGCCGGGTCATAGTGCATGTACCTCACCGACGCCCTGGACCGCCCCGAGCGCGAGCTTCACAATGATGGCACTGGGCAGCCCGCGACAGGACTTGGACGTGTACAGTTGCGGTCCTACCCGCTACCAGTCATAGGCTTTCGCGCCACATCTCGGACTAGTGGGTAATCACGGTATGCGAAGACGTGGCTATTGTGCCCACCGACAAGTTGTGGTACGTATACGCGGGTCTGCCTTGGCGGTAAACTCTACGTTCGTTGGAGGGTGTCGGCGACGGCTTGGTGACGCGGCCATGCTGTAGGTTCAAGCTGAGACTGACCACCCTTTCCGAGCCGCCCAAGAAGCGGCGCGATCAAGTTCCCACTGCTGCATCCACATGTCCGAAAGCTGCGCGATGTTTCTCCTATTCGGCAGTCGATATGCCCCCTTCTCTCCGAAGAACCCGGCGATGGCCGCACACCGTGACGTCTTGTCGCTGGTCGTTTAAGGGGCCCGCAGCTGGTACACAAGGATCTTCCACCCACACTCGATCGGTCGAAATGCTGTCCACGAAGAACGCCCCACCAACAGCTGCAGACCTGATCCCTTTCTTGGACCAAACGTGCGTGGCGTTCGTGTATTCACTGACATGGGGATACGCTTCCTCACAGTTACATGCATAGCATTCCTCAGGCATACTGTCAACTCGCCGCGAGTCGTGAGTACTAATGTATGACCCAGCGAACTATGCTTCTGACTCCGTACACCGTTCAACGTTCAGTGCTGATCATCTATGAGCACTTGGCTCTCCTCGAACAAGAGGTCGAATATATGTGGGACTGGACATTCACAGGAGTCACGGTCTTGTTCCTCGTGAACCGATACATTCTCCTCCTGTCTGCCGCATTAGGAATACTGTCTGTGTTTGACTGGAGAGATGCCACGGTGAGTAACGTCGTCCTGGGAGAAAAGTCTTGCCTGACGTCATGTCCCAGAGGTAATGGTCCTCCCCACTGGGCTGTGCACTCGCAAATGACTCCGAATCCTTGCCCCAAGCTGTGAATGGTTGTACGACTTGCAATACGCGCTGACCATCGCCCTCATACTTGTCATTGCATGTGCGCACAACCATCGTCTCCATCACATATTCGTCGATAAGTGACGATGTATCTGCAGGGTTCTCTGCCCTCCGTGTCTACGCTGTTAGCCATCGAAACTGGTGGCCAGCGGGGATAGCCCTAACAGCGGCGATCGTCGCCATTCCGGTTTCATTAGTAAGTAGGCTCTCACTCGTCCTCTACGGGAAGTGCTGAATGAATGCTCACGTATCGACTACTAGTTTGCTGACATACGATCGTCGCGGGCCTACGTCATGTTTGTCGGCTCTATCCCGATATGCACGAAAGCCACGACATTCTCGGACGCTTTGAATACCCGGTGCGTAGTTGGGACCTGCAGCATGCTTGCGTCCGATCTGACGTATATGAGGCCATAGATGTAACCACCTTCAGTTAACTAGTGTTGTTCTCGCTCGTGTTCAATTGATGACTCGTGCCTTGCAGTGATTTTTGCGGTCCGGGTCTGCGCCATCTTCTCGGATCTGGTCGTGCTCAGCTGTACTTGGTACTTCTCCGGCGTCGTGCTCGACCGAAGAGAACTCAGAGGAAGGTTTGTCAAGTTGATATTACAACAAGGTGGGACAACGACTGCGTACTGCTCACCGACGCTAATGTGAGCTGTGCAGGGACAATCTACTTCACGTATGGATCAGAAACTGACTCTAGTGAATGACAATTCCTCACCTGCGTACCACATCAGATGCTTGCTGGTACTCAACGTCGTACAAATCGTGATTGAAACCTCGCTCGGCACACAAACAGTGAGTGATCACCGTGCATCTCACCGTGTCACCCTCTGACCGGCGCCCAAGGTGAACGCCTACTACACTGCCACGTTCACCGGGCCGTCAGTACCAGTGCACACCCCGCAGCCTCGCGCCGCTACTGACCCGCCCGGACAGGATCTCTTCAATCCTGATCACGCGGTTCATGCTCGAGCTGCGCGCAGTCGACCGGGCTGCTGTGTTGAACCTGTCGGGCACGGGTTGGGATACCAGCGATTTCACGGCGACGTCTATCGAGCTGGCTACCATCAACTTCTCCGACGAGCGTACGTGCTCGACTCGGACAGCGGTCTAGTGCATGCGCTTCAAGTTCGCGGGGCGTTCGCTCGACCGTACTGCAGCAATACGGCACATCCTATCTTGGACGCGATATTGGGAGAACTTACCGGACTGGCCTGGGACTGGCCCAGGCACTTGCGGGTCGTATCCGACGGTTCCCTGGCAACCATGGCAGGTGGCCCGGCGGCAGCTGGGTGTGACAGACCATGTGATACGTGACACAGCGCGTTCACGATGCCTTCGAGTCGTCGACTCAAGTACTTTCGACTCGGAGTCTTCGACAGCATCGCCAACCGTACAATACGATGACTCTGATGTCCTGCCACATCGACTTGACAAAGAACGACCCTCGCGTGTTAATGCGAACCTTGTGAGCGGCAAGTCGGACGTAGTACTACCTGACCCACTGAGTGGCAAACCGCAGTGGCAAGAGCATAATGCAGCCTTACACATCGGATGGTACTCATTGTCCCCCTTTCTCGCCGCCCTCCCCTCCTTGTACAAATACTCCGACTTTACGCACTATCGTTGTGACCCTCGATGCGTTTTCAAAGCGACGTCCCCGATTTCAGGCTCCCCAGCGGAACGCTCCAGACCCATTCAGCCGCCGACTACGACTACGACTTCTATATTGAGTGCGATGGCGCGCGAATCGACGAATACTACGTGAAGAAGGAGTGCAACAATATTATGTCTTGTTTCGTCGCGAGCGTGCAAGGAAAGGCGAGTCCCACCCCCGTGCGCTCGTCAATCTGCATGTAACGCCACTCACCACTGCTGCTTTCCCGGCACCGACAGGAGCACCGCCTGCGGTGCAACAACAAGACGAACTGGTGGCTCGCAGTGCAGTGCAGCATCGACGGGCGATGCATCGTCGAGAAGTGCGGGTGTCCGCCGCTGCAAGACAGCCCGGCCTTCCAGATGCGCGCGGGGGTGAACCTGATCCTGCCCTTCCTGTTCAAAGAGGTTGCCCTTGCCTGTAAGTGCGCTGCTCCCACATACAGATGGCCAAACCTCACCGTGCGCGGGCTATGACACTAGCCCCCGACATACAATGGATGGTCCCGGATCCCAGCCACCTCGGCCTCATCGAGCTTCGCGTGTGGCGCTGCAGAGCGGGGCAGGCGCGTCCTTGGCCACACGACTACGTGCAGTCCTCCGTCGACGCAGCTCTCTTCAAGTATGCAGTCTTGGTGGGCGAGCAGAGTAAGGCGATGCACTGCACAGTGTAAGACGAGCGCCCCTCTCGCGCTGAATTTGGCTTACGCAAGGACTGCCCCTGTAGACTCGGTTCGCCAGAGCCTGTGCTTGACAACATCCCGACCGCGAGTGAGCCAGTGGATCCTCCGGAATACCCTTTCGCGACATTCCGTTTCCAGTATAGACCCCATCGTGCGTGTGATCCAGTTCCTCGGCCAGCCCATGAGCAGTGTACTCAACCATGCGTCGTTCCCAATAGATATGCTGGGATCAATACGTGCAATGACACGGCCGCTAATCCCTCAGCCGGTCGCTCCGACGCCCGTGAGGCTGCACCACGGCCAGCTTCAAGGGCCATGGCCTCAGGCCCCCGGTCAATACGTGCCTCGTCTCGGGAGCAGCGGCCCCCATTTCCAGGCCGGACCGTCGCAATATGCACCAGTCGCACCCGCTGCGTCCCGGCCGAACAGTATCAGCAGTGTGGGCAGCTTAGCCAGCGCGGGCCCGTATCCCTTCCAGGCGCCGAGTCGCGCAGGGAGCATCTACGCACCCTCTGAGGCCCAGTCCATCGCAGTGCGGCCTCCGAGCAGCAAGCCGTCCATCGGCGTCGACGGAGACCAAGATGAGGACGATGACGACGACGCTGAGGTGCGCTCGTTGAAGGTGCGCAGCCCTCTGAATTTCGCTGGATGGGTAAGACACGGCTGACGGGGCACGGCGTGCAGACCGAGATGAAGGTGATAGGCTTGCAGGTGGAGGAGATGTCTGAGGACATGAAGGTTATGAAGAGGCAGCTGGACCGGATCGAGGCGAAGCTCACCCGCATCGTCGACCGCCCCTCGCTCGTTGCTCGGACGCAGCCTGCAAACAGCACATAAAACCGTTGTTGATGCCAATAGGATGTTGTTTCCAATCCGGACGCCGAGGGCCAGTGCCTCTCCCCGTCTAATCTACTTTACTCTATGGAATTTGACTCAAATAGTGAAAGTCTCGTTGAATAGCACGTATGCTCATAGGCGGTACGTGGTACTTATCCTGTAAGCCGACGATTATTCCGACGTTGGTTGAGGATCGCATGATCGGACATGGATAATCTGTTGCGGTAGTAACCACAATGTGATATACAGGTTGTATTGTCAAAGGGCATGCTATACGCTTTCACTCACCCTCAAATGTACCCTTCGCACTCAGCCGGCGCTGGATGTACTTCGTCACAGTATACATGAGCCAGCAGTCCACTGTCAGAAATGTCCAGTAATACAGATCTATGCGACTAGGCATCAATCGACATCCCCTCCACGCGCACCCACCACCTCATCTTCGTCCACCGCCTCGATAACGATACACCAAAAGACCCGGCCCCACGGCTCACTATGCTCGTCGCCAGGATGCAACCGCTCGCAGCACACGAACGGCACGCGCTGTCCGTCCCAGTACTTCATCATGTCAATCGTGATGCCGCCCGGGAGCCGGAGCTCGACGCCTTGCGGGCTGAAGCGCAGATAGTCGTAGCAGAAATCGGCAGTGATCAGGTCCTGCGCAGACGCGATGCTGTCGGTACGGCCGCAGAGGACATGAATGAGCGTGCGTACCTCGGGACCGAACACGACTTCTTTCCTGCGAGAAGCATCTTTGAAGAACGTACGACGCTCGCCAGACGCGTCCGTCTTCTTCGCACTGGCTGGCTGCAGCTGGGATATATCGTCGCCAATGAGCGTCTCGGCTGGGAAGGACGGTACGTCTTCAGGACCGTTGATCCTCTTGTGCTCGAGGTGGGGCATCGTCGAGATGAGCGGCGAAAGGGCCCATGGCTTGCTGCTGGACGCGAGGTCCTGTTCGAGGGTAGGGTCGACGAAGCTACGTGGAAAGAGTGAGCACGTCATTGACCGTCGCGCATACTGTATCTGGCCGGGATCTCGGCCGAGTTAGGTTACGAGTCTGTGAGTCGAGTACCTCACACTCATGCAATATGTACACGAGCAGGTAACATATGGATCGTGTGGGTGATTGTGCGAAATTGTTGAGAGGGAGTCGAGCAATGCTCAGGGTGGCCGAGATCCCGGTCCGGCATACATATTATATTATGACTACGAGGATGGCGACGTACTTCATGAATTTCAGAGCAGCACTGAATCCCCACGGGAGCTTCAGTGGTCGTTCAAAGACGTTGCCGAAGAGAACGTCGTCTGCGGAATACTGCTTAAGAAATCTACCTATCCGTAGAGTCGGTTCAGTTTCCGATACTTTTCTGAGAACAACGCGGCTCACCTTGTACCTGGATGCTCCATGTTACGCCCGTCCGCTTCTCGAAGTAGGCACTGTCACTGACGTCCCCGCTCGGGTCTGCAAAGCCTTTGATATACGCTGCAACTTTTCCCTGAAATACATCGCCCTTGAATTCCACAGCTCTGTCCGAGTTCGCCTCAATCGGCGTGAGTTCGTCGAGAGACGGCCCAGCGAGGATGCGGAGACGAGGCATGGCGCAGTGAAACCAATTGCCGTCGAGAGGACTAGTCGTCTAGTAATATTTCTACTGATATTCGCAGGGTTGAGGCTGGCCGCAATGCACCAGGCGAGAGAGTCGGAGAGCGGGTGAACCGGGAATATGGTTGCATGGCGAGCGGGATGGTTACCGTACTGCTTCTTTGGCAGCACGGACGTCAGTGTAGCACGGCAACACCCGAGGTGGCGGCATCTCCTTTCTGGGATGCCTATGTCGGGTCACCGCCGCGGTAGCCACATTTCCATTGTTCCCGTTGGCTGCCACTCATTCTTCCAGCCATTTGGAAGACTCGTCCGGCTCTCCTTCTGCTCGCGTGTTACTCATATACGTATGTTCTACGCGTTGCTCACACAATACTCGAGTACTGTCAGACATGCGTAGAGGGCCGAGCAATCTCGAGGTGTATATCAAGAGCGATGGCCGCGAATTGCCTGAATACCTAGTGGAAACCGTAGACGACAAGACACTGGCGTGCTATATTCCTAGTGAGGTTGGAAAGGTGCATAATGCGTGTCTCTTCTCCAACTGCTCCAAGACTGAGTAACTACAGACATTCGAGATCTGCTGGCGCGGAGACACCACACACGACTCACACATGACATGGCTGAAGTTCTATGTCGATGGTCAACACGCTGGCGGTGCAGTCTCTCGCCTCCGTGCTGTCGAGGATAGTTATTGGGGCATCAGATGCGCGAAAAACCAGCGAAAACCGTATACTTTCGCCTCCTTGGCAACGACAGGTATGGATCTTGAATTGAAAATGCCGCCCCTAATCTGCTAACTTACTTCTTAGATGACGATGCTATTGGTGTCAGCTCAGAAGCCCGGCCAGGCCTTGGCACTATTGAAGTGCGGCTCGCCCATGTAATCAAACTTGGTAGTAGCCAGGCGCGCAGCAACGACAGTACAGATAAGTTCAAGCTTGGAATTGTGCACGAAAAAGCAAGAAAATGGGTATGCAATGCGTCTCGTGAGTGGAACCAGCCTTACGAAAAGGGTTTTCGCGCACGCAACTTAACGACAACATTGGCCTGAATCTACAGGCTAGGAGATGCTCGCAAATGCGATAACCTACGCAAACAGCCTGTAAAGTTAGTCAATGCGCAGGAACCCTTTTATTCATGCTTCATCTTCCGCTATCGCTACAAGGGTGAGTCGTATCATGAATCCTGAGACCCCAATGCTTGTAAGATTTACGCATACACATGCAGATTTTCTGCAAGCCGAGGGAATATTGCCCTTAGATGACAGACCTGAACGCAAGCGTCGAATCAACCGATCGCCTTCGAACGCTGCTGAAGCAGGACCGAGTCACAAGAGGGCAAGAGTTACCACGATCTCTGCAACATCAACAGCCCCGCATGAAGACGACCAGTTATCTCCGGCTCATTCGGCTGAAGACATCGATGCGATTCAGAAGGAGCTTAACTCGGCGCAGGGGCGCGTGCAGGCACTCATGGGCAAGCTACAAGCTATGGAACGCTCTGGTTCGTCTTCGATCGTCAAGAAGGAACGACTAGACCTGGACGAGGATTCCATTACATCAACCCATGATAACATCAAGAAGGAATGCCCCATCGTCGGTCTTGATATTCATGGCAGTGTCATCGACTTGACGTTGGACGAGGAGTGAAGTAGTTCTATCGAAGCACTATGATCACTGTACGTACCTACTGATACGTCGTTGATGGGGGGAGTCTTGACCGTGGAAGACGTTGTGTCTCGTACTTAATTAATCCTGAGTGTCAATTACCATATGTCCGAGGGGCGGACTTTGGCACATTTCCGTGCTCAATGGCGTACAAGACGCATACAATGTCAATGATACGGTAAGATTACGTCGAGAAGCGGTCCACTGGTCGCCTCCGATGGGCTTCATCGCATGCCTTCAAGTTCAGTAGTACTTACTCGCACCTTTACATTTTACAAACCAGGATGGATTTGTTCAAATTTCCTCATGGGCTCGGTCACTCGAATTCAGAACTGCAATGTACGAGTAGTATGTTGGTAGTGCCTGCAGTAGAGAGACAGAGAACTGGAGAGTGACGCCCGTCGCCCGAGACGTGGCCATTCGAGTGACTGCACATGACGTGTGACCTCACGCGTTCCGCCTCAGGTCTGCAGCCACTCCACGCCTCTCATCCTTCATACTTACACCAACCGCAAATATCCATCTCATCCTCCGTCTGCGTGCACTGACTGCCGAACATGCGCAAGGGCGACTTTAAAGTGTTCATCAAAAGCGAGGGGCGTGAACTGTCTGAATACCAAGTGGAAGCCGTCGACGACAAGACAGTGGCTTGCTACATCCCGAGTGAGGTCGGAAAGGCACGTCTTCATATCTTCTGCTGAATGATTCCACGTTACTGATGACCATCACAGACATTCGAAATATGCTGGCGCGGCGACACGCGAGGTGACAGCCACATCACGTCTGTGAGATGCCATGTCGACGGCCGCAATGCGGGTGGAAAGCCCTCTCAGCCAGGACTAGTGAAGAACCGGCGTTGGGGCGTGAGGGTGGCTACGGACCAGCGGAGGCCGTTTGTATTTGCATCGTTAGCTCTGACTGGTACGATATCTATCCCCCTACGAGTGCTGATGTACTCACTCTTTCCGCAGACGACGATACCTCAATCATGGGTTCTGAGGCGCACCCCGACCTGGGCACCATCGACGTGACACTTGCTCATGTCGTTTATGTTGGGAACAAGCCGATTCGGGACACGTCCAATGAGTTCACGGCTCAGACGGTACATGAAAGAAGCAAGAAGATGGGGACGCAGTGTGTGTCGTAAGCTACATTCCACTCAGTCGAAGTCACCTCACATCAAGCAAGGGCTTGATGTACTAGGCTGGATGAGGCTCGTCGCTGCGATCTATCGACATTCTGGAAACAAAGCAAGCTCGTCGACGAAAATATCCCCTTCTATGCGCGCTTCATATTCCGGTACCGTTCTAAGGGTGAGACGGTATATGACAGTACTTGGCAATGAGATTCACGTTTCTGTTTGCAGATTACCTTCAGGCTGAAGGTATTATGCCTTTGAACGGGAGTTCTGGTAGTGGCAATGCAGAACAACCATACATAATGCGAAAACGACTACGCGTTGACTACTCCATAGCGGGGCAAGCCGCAAAAAACCAAGAACCGCTGTCCTTGCCGCACACTCAGCCCCTCAGGCAGACGTCAAGTCACCCGCAGCTCGGCTTACGGAGGATGAAGACGTGGTTGCAATCCAGAATGAGCTCGACTCAGTCCACCAGCGGGCTCAAGTCCTCCTGAGCAAGTTGCGAACCATCCATGGATCCGGCTCATCTCGGAGGGTCAAGAGGGAGCAACAAGATCCGACCGAGGAGGTCGTTGACCTGACTCGCGGCAACGTCAAGAGGGAGCGCTCTCCCACTAGTCTTCAGTCTAATGGTGGTGTGATTGACTTGACTCTAGACGATGATTGATGGACTTTTATTGGAAGTTATTCATTATTCTCTATGTTTATTCAGCTTGAACCGTCATACGACAAACAGTGACTAGCTGGTTATCAATTGGTCCAGGACTATGTGCCGTGGCATTGATAGGCCATGATAGCTGGTGCGCGATATTGTATTTGTACCGAGCTCGCTGTATCAACATCTGAAGGCCAATTTCCATTCATACGCTCACATACACAGCATGACTTAGTAATATATCACAGAGCGCAACACTACAATGTCACGTCCGGCCGCCTCCGTTGAAGGTCGAGAAGGGCAGCGGTTCATAACAAATATGATATGCTCGGAGAACATTGACACATTCGTCTACTGGTGAATAGGACTGCATGCACTACTCTGAGCCCGTGAAATGCGAGAATATCTGTGCGTACATTGTAATGTGCTACCGCCCACGCGACGAGGTGGTAAAGTAACATTACACACGTGATCGTTCCATCATACGAACGCCCGTACGGCTCGTGCTCTGCTTGCGTGTACAGCCATTGACAACGTTCACTTCACGACTTAGTAGAACAGTCATACACTCTGGCATTGTCGAGCATCATGCGCAAGGGCAACTTCGAGGTGTTGATTAAAAGTGAGGGCCGCGAGCTGCCCGAGTACCAACTGGAAGCCGTAGACGACAAGACCGTGGCCTGCTATATTCCGAGTGAAGTCGGAAAGGTACGTCTATGTCTTTCGCTGCATGGCCCTCTACTGAGTGGCTCTTGCAGACCTTCGAGATCTGCTGGAGTGGCAACACGCGAGGCGACAAACACGAGACATCTGTGATGTGCCATGTCGATGGCCACAATGTGGGCGGAAGGTGTTTCAAACCAGGAATAGTGGAGGGCAGTCGCTTGGGCGTGAGAGTGGCTGCAGATCAGCGGAGGCCCTTTGTGTTTGCCCCGTTAGCTCTGACAGGTTGGGATGCCGATCTCCTGTGAATGCTGCGATACTTACACCTTTTGCAGACGACGATGCTTCAGCCATGGATGCGGAGACGTTAGGGACCATAGATGTGAAGGTTGCACATGCCATCCGTACCGGGACAAAGCCGTTTAAGGACAAATCCGATGACTTCATGATATTACAGACGGTGCATGAAAGGAGCAAGAAGATGGGCGCGCACTGTGTGTCGTGAGTCACGCTGTAGTGAGTACAAATTACATCATATTCATTATGTTAGGCTAGATGAGGCTCGCCCATGCCGTTCTTCAACCATCAGGGGCAGTAGCAAACTCGTCGATAAAAATGTGCCCTTCTACGCGCGCTTCATATTCCGGTACCGTTCCAGAGGTGACTTGACATGTGTTTCATTTAACTCCACTATAACCCTGACACTTCCGCGGGCAGACTTCCTTCAGGCTGAAAGTATCATGCCGTTGGACGAGCGATCTGCGTATAGCGATCAGGCGCAAGCGACAGCGGGGCGCAAACGCGTCTATTCGTCGCGCCCGGATGTCACGGAAGCAGGGCCAAGCCGAAAAAGGGCAAAGAACGCCATGCTCGCCGTGTCTACAACCCTCCAGGCAGACACCAAGCCATCTGCAGCTCAACTTGCGGAAGATGAAGACGTTGTTGCACTTCAAAATGAGCTTGACGCAGTCCAACAACAAGCCCAGGTACTCCAGAGCAGAATACAAACCATTCGTGGATCCGGCTCGTCTCAGAGAGTCAAAACGGAACGGCAAGACCCTGAAGAGAATGCCACTCACTTGACTTGCGGGGTAATCAAAAGGGAACGCTCACCTATTCGGCTTGCAACTCATGGTGGCGTGATTGACTTGACTCTTGATGATGATTGATGGTGTTCTGTTGATTCTGCTTGCAGGCTACATGTATTCGTTGGTCAGTTCATTATTTAAGCTAGAACGACTAGTATCTCATCTTGTAGGGTTTGACTGGGGATCAGTATTGAAGTACAGCGAAGCACGCTCTCATAGTATTTAAGATGGCATGTATATACCGTCGGTGCTGGTGCGTGATGCTAACATGGTCGACATTGACTCACAGTACGAAGATGAGCCTGCTACCGTCGATTCAATACGTTACGTATGTCGATAGATGTATACATGTCACATAGATGATAGGAGCGCATCGCTCCGAAGTCGTTGCGTCAGTCCTCAGCGAGATTTGTCCAGATAGCGAGGAGTATCTTGGGAGTATACCTCCCAAGCTGAATTAAAAGTCCACGTCAACAGTTGCACGTCGGAGAGGGCTTTACCCTTCTGATCTCTCAAGCTCAAGACCACGGTTCGCGACTCGGACGCGCGACGCGTCGGTATAGTGTTACACGTGATCGTTCCTGGACGACGTACTACCGTCGCGACTTGCGACGTGACTCGGACTTGGACGCGACCATTCATTATCACCAATCGCGAACACTCGTCAAGCTCATTCTCCGCTTGTATGTCCAGCTATAATTAGTCAACACCTCACAAATAGAACAACCATAGACTCCGGCACTGTCAAGCATGCGCACGGGGAACTTCGAGGTGTTCATCAAAAGTGAGGGCCGCGAGTTGCCCGAATACCAACTGGAGATTGTAGACGACAGGACTGTGGCCTGCTATATTCCGAGTGAGGTTGGAAAGGTATGTTGAACGCATGTCGTCGATTAAATGCTTGTTTTGAGCTCTCTGACTTGAAGACTGTGAGTATAGACCTTTGAGATTTGCTGGCGCGGCGACACGAGACACGACCCATACGACTCGTCCGTGCGGTGTTATGTCGACGGCAAGAAAGCTGGAGGGACCTTCAGCGAACGCGGAAGACTGGAGAATAGTCGATGGGGTGTAAGAGATACGGTGGATCGACGGAGACCGTTTGTGTTCGCCCCTTGGTCACAACAGGTAGATATGCTTGGTTTCCTTCATGCCGTCACCGTTGATTTGCTGTTCCTAGACGACGAAAGCATGACGGCCAGCCATGTCGTCCGGACTTGGAACAATAGAAGTGAGGTTCGTGTATGTGGTCAGAGTGGCTACAAGGCAGTTCTCGAAGGCCACGCATCAACTCAAACCTGAGATGGTGCATGAGAAGAGCAAGAAGATGGGTGTCCAATGTGTCTCGTGAGTGGCGCCGACCTAGCCTCAGAGTATGCTGTACCGTTATTCATTGTGAATGGTGGTACAGTCTGGGTATGTTCGCAAGTGCAAGGCATCGGTCAAAGAAGTGACCAGAGATATCGATGTGAAACAACCCGTCCATGCGCACTTCATTTTCCGGTACCGCTCAAAGGGTAATCTACGGTCGTATCGTCTTGTCAAAATTTCACATGCGCATATACAGACTTTCTCCAAGCCGAGGGTATCATGCCTTGGAACGAC
>NW_025955254.1:0-49351 GCF_022376445.1 Fomitopsis serialis | reverse complement strand
GGTGCCTTCCCATGACGACAAGGGCAAGTTCGTCTCCGCGATCTGCTGGATCCCCATGTCCGTCCCTGTCGCGGAGATCCTCTCCGCCGAGCCTCACACACCCAAGACGCGCCTCCATGCAGCCGCGTTCAAGGCCCAGTACGATGAACACACAGCGCGGAACCCGCACCTCCCCCACGTCAGCGCTGCTATTGTGGCGCTCGCGCGCGCCGAACCAACCCGCCGTGTCGAACAATTCCGTACTGCAGTATTATCTCTAACATAGGCGCCACGGAGGCTTGGCTGCCGGATCACTGGTATCGAGACAACGCGGAGAAGGGGAAAATCCGATCATTGAGGTAACGGGGATGGCCACGAGCCAGAGGCTTATCTGGGGTGCCGTACGTGGATGCATTGCAAGGAGTGTTTAAGACGTTTATTGACACGACTTAGATCTGCCACGCGTGGACGAGCGTTCAAGCGCCGTACAGTTTTGGTGAGTGACCCCGAGTAGGTCGTAGTCGTGTCTTCCTGACTCAGGCCATGCGCAGACGAACGATCAGTGGGACGCGCCGGAGTACAATCGTTCGCAAACGAGATCGTCAAGCAGGCCCTGCATATTCTAGACTAATCAGCGCACGAGCATATTGAGCAACACCAGTGAACATCAATACTGACATTATGGATATAACCTTCGATTTGGTCTTGGACACCATTTGAGCCTCTGAACCTGTAAACTCATCAGTGTGCCTACGACACGTACCGAGTACTAAAGTAAGTGCCACCACTGGCAAAGAGCGGCGCCGATCGCTCCTCCAACTCGGAAGCGGCATGAGAAAAGAAGCACATCCAGATGTGGAAACTCGGCGCTGCCGCGCCGCCACAGGAGCGGGGACCCGGATCATCCCAACCTCTTCCTATTTAGATCACCACTAAGGCTTGCATAGTGGTCTGTGCGTTACAAGCCTCCCGTAAAGGTAAGTACGGCGAGCGTTGAATACCGCAGATGCAGGTCTTTCAAAATGGCGGCAGTCCCAATTTGCAGGGTCACGCCGGTGTTCAACGTTGAACGTTGATGGCGCGTTGTACGGTATATGTCGCACATTCAAGTTGCTGCGAAGGGAGATATATATGATAATCGCTGTGTCTTCATTTGCGTTGTAACCGTCAGACAGTACGTTTTTGACATCAAATCCTTCCACTCACATGCAAATCGAGCCTCAGAAATCAGGCACTCTGACCACAGGCGAATCAAGCTATGCATCCTCCCACCATCCCTTGCCGCCGCCGACCCTTTCTCGCCACAGCTCATACATACGGCCAGCCTCTGCGCCAGTCTTTTCAGGGACCTCCGAAGGGGGTCGACGAATGACGAGCTTGCCCGCTGAGCTCTTAGCCGCGCGGTCCAGAAGGTCCGTCATCTTCGCCTGGCGCTGGTGTATCCTGATCCCGCGTTCTGCGCGTGCAAGACGCTCCCCGGTCGGATGACAATCCTGCGCAACCCTCGCGGTAGTGGTGAGTCCGCATCCCTTGGCCCTTCCATGTCACCTTCTGAACGGCAGACCACTGCCTCCACCTCGTTTGCGAAGCCATGCGCAGCGACGACTCCCGAGATGGCCAGGTGCTCGAGGGCAGGACATGTCTCTTTCATGCCGCCACAGTCAAGCAACCCGTAAGGGCTCCTATTGCCCTCGAGGTGCAAACGCTCTAACCGGGGCATGCTCGGTCCGTCCGTGCCAGCCAGGAAGGGGTAGAACCCGCGTACTGCCAGTTCACGCAAGTGCGGAAGCTGCAGCGCGAAGAGGTGCGCGATGAGAGCGGTACCCATAAACAGGCAGTCTGCTGTGACCGCGAGCATCTCAAGCGTCGGCGCAGCGAGGAGCAGGAGGTGCGCCGCGGCAGCTTGGGCTTCCTCGTAGCGCGCCATGTCGGCGTCGCTCAGTATGCGGCCGGGGGATTCAAAGGGCGCATGGTGCCACGCAGATGGACTGCTGTCGGAGAGGTAGAGGTAACGAATGCGACGGAGATAATGCGGGAGAGGGGTAAGTGTCGCAATGAGGGCATGCATCTGGATGAATCCTTGGACCGCGAGGGACTGGTAGAGAAATGGTTGCGCGACGTCGTGGATGTAGTGGGAGACGAGGGCCAGTGCGCGTGCGGTGCTGCCGTCGTCGAGACATGCATACTCGAATATTTGTGCGTGCAGTTCGACGGAGAGTGTATCCATGATTGGTCGAATTCTAGCCCTTCAATTCTTGTAAGAGATAGAACGGATGTTGGGTCGAAGGAGGAGCAGGGCGTCTGCAAACCATGCGTGCTCGAGCGGCCATGACTGAGCTCTGTCTGGATGGGCGACTCGGACTGGCAAAGTGTGCGCACGATGGCGCAATCCGCGACGCGAGGCTGACCGCCGCTGACGTGACAGACGCGGTCAGGTGACCGTCGCGAGCGCGACCGTGACACTGACAGCCTGACAGCCTACCTTAGCTGCTCCCACCCTTACAAGTGCATAAAATAACGTACTGAGCCTAATTCTACACGATGGATGATGGAGTGACTCTTCTCTCCTGGGTATCTAGACGTCTATGCTTCAATCACTCCGCCTCTTTGACTTCGTTGAGCTCGTGAGCCAACTTCACGACGTCGTTCTTATGCGCAATGGATTAGCATCAGCGAGTTGCCTCGAAATTACGGCTGCCTACCCCGCTGCGAGAAATCTTCACCGCCGGATCACCCTCTCGGGCGTTGCGAGTGACTGTATTGCCCTGCACAGATTTCAACTTGGTGATCACCATCGAAGTCGTTCAAGTTGAACGGCACCTCCTTTACCTTGTTGCTAGTGACTTCGGCCTTCCCCTCCGTGACGATTTCAGCAACCTTGCCGGAGGGATTTCCGCCTCCCCAGCGCCATCTACACATTACGTTGATCACCCGTGAGTTGCGTAGCAATCGTGGAGTGGCGGACAACGTACGAGACATCTTGACCCTCTTCCAGCTTGTCGCTCATCTTGTCTACGATTCTCTCAATTCAAGGATGGAGGAGGACAGAAAGATGAATAAGACCCTCGCGACGTCGAACGCCGACATATATATGCTCCATCCCGTCCAGCACGGCATCGGCCGGCGTCGACAAGCTCGACGGCTGTCTTGTTCGCGCACTTCGGGATGTCGTCATCGCGACCTTGCTGCTCGATAGAGTGATGACGTGAGTACTACTGCTTGGGCTGTTTCATTTTGTAGGCGCATCAATTGTGACAGATTGTTGTGCTACTCACCTCTTTCTAGATTCGAAAGTGTCGATGAGCCCAACGCTGTAGAAGCTATGCCCAGAGAGCATACAGAACGTCTTGATTCACGGGCCGTACTTAACGCGACGCTAAGCAGCTCTGTAGGATCTGATTGATATCCAGAGGACCGTGGCCAATCGTCTCTGCGACACTGTCTGCCGTAACAGCTGGATGTGTAGGTGAATCTATTTGCTTAGCATGTTATCGCAGCGGATTGGAATGATAGGGCAGATGCACATAGCACGGGTCTTCCAGACTGGGATCATAAGTTTGGAGTGTGGAATGCTCGGGCAATCCTTGAGCACGACCTTGAAGACAATGCTCCTCCTCCAGAATTGCGATACCGGCGGTGACGCTAACGGTCAGCCCCCTCGAAGGCTGGCCACTGCCAGGCATCCTCAACGGGGTAGCCATGCAGGGAAAGCATCAGCAGTTCATGCAGACCGTCGCGTGCATGACCGCCAGGGATCCCATGCGGCTCGCGGGATAGAGCAGTACTGAATACGCATCACGAAAGACCAGTCAGCTGAAAGCAGCAAGGATGCTCCGACGCATACATACCTCAACCACCATGCGAACCCGGGGAAAGCACACCAATAAGTCGGTACGCATTGGTGAGAACAACGACCCACATTGGCAGGCAAGATACCGACTACCATACCGCTGGCGACTGTCCTGACGTAGCCATCGTTCTCGGAGTGGCAACGTGTGTCCCCACAAAGATGATCGGTGATGCCACGCGCCAGGAAGGCTACACCTGACGATCGATAAAAGTCGCGAGGTCAGCCAGCTATTCAATCGACGAAAGAATACCCCACATAGTTGGTACACCGTCGGGCGAGAGAGACGCGCTGACATAGACCCGCAGCGCTGTATCTCAATGCACGCCGACGGGGTTCTGGGAGAAGCGAAATCACCTGGCGCGACTACCATGTCAACGCACCCTTAGTTTAGGTTATCTCGACCATCTACCCCGCCTCCATGAGAGCCCATGCGCGAGCGGACACCAATGGCTACGCACTAACCCTTCAGCCCAGAAAAGCAAGAACCCACGCACCACCCCCAGCGTCGTTTGACTATCCTCCCCAATCTCCACCGCGATGCTATCGCCGAGGCTTGAGGTGCCCACAGAGGTATCCGTGATTGCAACGGCAGGCCACTGTCCGGCTTCAGCAGGATCGCTTCCTAACCGAGCCGTCTTGTCCCCTTGCGGACGGTCATAGCACTACGGTGCAGCGGAGATGGGCTGCCACGATGATCACTAGCACATGTTGTGAGGACTGGCGGATCGGAAATGACGGGCATAGACAAGACAGAGATAGTACCGTATGTTCCGTCCGACACCGTGGAGCCCATCGCACAGGCCTGCAAGCACCATCGTCGTTACCGTGCCTGGCCGCCCTTGCCGTCGAATTCGCTCCGAGTGCACCGCCCCAGACTGCCTCCGCGGCGATGTTTGGCCCATTCGCGATCCGCGCAGATGCCTCCGAGTCGAGGGCTGCCAGCGTCGGCCGCACACGTACGCACGTACGCGGGTTAAGTCCGGAGGCACGCTGCACGCCCACCTGGGATCGCGGGGTCAGCGTCAGGCCAGCTGACCGCCACGCTTCATACAAAGAGGCATCCCAGAGGAAACACACGATTGTACGCGCCCTCGCCTGTGCGACAAAACGTACCCATATAGCCACAGGCACAACACCAGCCAATGCCGTGATGTCACATTCGGGCGTGCGCTGCCTCGCGCGCGGTGCGGCGCGCCCACTGACCAGCCTGATGCTCTGTGATAAGGAATAGAACCATTAGCACACTGACCAAGCGTTCTCCCGGTTAGCTGACTTAAAGTTGGAGGGAGAGCGATAGCACCTGGATAGCACTTTCGGGCGGGTGGTCGGTCAGGAGCACGAGACGACTATACTGTGATCTCGCCACGATGGGAGCGCGGCGATCTTGTAATCAGTTCTACGGCGGCACGTCGTTACCACGAGCTGCTCGGGGCTACCTTTCCATGTGAACTCGTGCCCACAACAGGTGGAGTAAGGAGGGGAACCAGTACAGCGTACGCCAACTGAACCAGACCGCCATTGAGGTGGAGGGATGATCCTGTAGGTGCACAATGACGAAGCCGTCGGAGGAATTACTGTAAGACCATGTTTGATCGCCGGGAATAAGAAGCAACAGTATGCGCCGGAGTGAGGCACCGCTGAACGGATGGTGGGAAATCACGAGCAAACTTCTACTGAGCTCACTGTGCGTTCACCAAATACAAGTTATGGGATTCGCTGATCCGGCGTCCTTCATCTGGAGTTAGAAGACACTCGCGATACCCGAGGCATTGAGTTCACTTCCGGCACAACTTCCCAGGAACAAGGCATGAGCAGTCAACTCAGCTGGATGGGGCCCAAGACAGAAGCGCGATACGGAAGACATGACATGAGTGAGAAAGCAACGGAGATCCCCAACGCAAACTCACAGGTTGTTGCGGATGGTTGAAGCGCTGCACTAGCTCGCAAATGGGCAGGAACACGCGCGGCTTGAGATGGCGATTGGACAGCGATAGTCGACGAAGACAACAGCGGCGAAATGCCTGAGAGCTCCAAGGTCAGAGGGGTCCTACAGGACGGAAACTCTATTGATTGACCTGCCCGATATGACCGTGGTGCGGTAGTGATATGTCCGACCGTCACGGTTGTGGCAGCGCGACGGGACTAAGATGATCTTCAAAAGCTGAGTTGCTCCCCGGCCCCGGAGCGCGCGCTGGCAGCAGGGTGCACAGGCCATACACTCCTTGATCCGCCCGATGGAGCATCAGCCAAGTGTCCAACGGGATCGCGATCTTCCGCGGTGGAGGACAGGGCGCCCGCGTGCAGTGTGGGCTGCACACCCAGCACGGCACACAGGGCTTTGTAACGGGAACGGATTTGTCGGAAGAGCTTCGGAATGTCGAGTTCAGATGGCTCCGTAGCCGACGGGTTGACGCGGGGGAACTGAGCTAGAAGTGCCAGGAGCTGTCGAATATGCTGTGCTGCCCGGCTGCAAGGAGTGTGGCGTGGTCAGCACGCACGGAGAAACATAATGAAATGGAAGAAAGACACACTCGTCTGTTGTTCCTCTCTGGGAGAGGACGGCTCGCCACAGCAAGGCAAAGCCTTCGTAGAAGCCGAGTTCCTCCCACATTTCGAAGCCTTTCTCTCGTCCCAAGGCCCTCCCCTCGATAGAACCATGGATTCGGCCGTGTGCGAACCCGTCCTTGTAACCCTCTTCATAAAACCTTGTTTGCAACCATCAGGCAAGATGAATCATGATAGCCAGGAATTACGCACGTCTGTTCCACATTTACAAGCTCTTCCAGGTCGAAGTCCATGATGTTTCCGTGTGGAGTGCTGTGTACGACGATCTCCTTTCTATGAACTTGTACAGACGAGTATTCTGATCTGATAGCGTGCAGACTAGTCAGTCGGCAGTCGGCAATGATTATACTCAGTGAGCTTGAGATGGTGGCGGGAACGGACAAGGTGCAGAAGCACAAAGCGATCGAATGTCCGATCGCTGTAACCCATTCTGGAACGATTTGATTTGCATCTGATAACGGGTTACTAACGACGTTGCCCGTGAAAATCGCCCAGACAATCGCTGTAGCTACGATGCATCGGAGTAGTGGTAAACGGAAAGAACGGTAAGTCGTGTAGAGAATATAGAATGACATGGTCGATCGTCATGAAAAGCGAGTGAGCCGGCACATATATTTTGGATCCTTGTTCAATATTGACTGTGTCCGAGTTCAATGACGATGGGCTGACCAGCACCGCTGACGTGCCTTCCCATGTAGATAACCTGATACCACAGCAGTGGATTGGTGAGAAGTAGTAGGTACGTCACACGGGTGAGAATAGGGTATTCCGGAAGTCCGATGCAAGAAACCGACGGTAAAGCGTAGCGTGTACAGCAAATGAATGAAGTGAAACAAATACTAGACCTGGAATGCGCTGCGTCAGTCCCTGCGTGATCATTCAGTATGCAATACATTGGACACGCACCAAGCTTAGCTCCAGCGTCCACACCCGTCTTGCCCACAGCTTAACCGAGTTCTCCGGCTCCCCAGGGCCGGCAAGGTTGATCTCCAGACCATCCCACCAGCACTTCCGCTGCACGGCCAGATGACAATGAGCAGGAGAGCATGCCGCGAGCGTGGAAGAAGTACGCACCGCAGGCTTCCGCCAGAAGAGAAGCAGCTTCTGCGCCGTCGCCATCTGGTTATAATCAATGGTAACCTGCTTCTCGCCAGTCGGACCAGGCGGGTGATGCACTATGCCTGTCTTCAGAAGTACGAGAGCTATTGAGGAGATGCAGCAGCGTGAGGGTTCCATGGCACGGTATCCCCATTCGTCGTCTCGGTCGAACCCGCTGTAGATAAACTGAGTAGAGGAACCAAGGAAGCACTACGCGACCAACCTCATGCACAGCATGTCAATTAGATGCTGTTCCGCTACGTTGTTTTCCTTGTTGACGTTGCGCTGCAGCGCGGTGAAGATATTGCGCTTATGGAGGAGGTATTCCCCGCATTTCCGCTTCAGATCGAGGAGGGCATCATTGGCAATTCCATTACTGTTCGTCGATGCGCTGGTATTCTTCGGCGGAATAGAAAAGTACTCGAGCTCTTCCCTGAGAACGATAATAGCCTGCTTGGTCAAGAGGGGGTTCTGCGATGGCGACGGCCCAAAGTCAGACGTCGGAGAACCGCCATCCACGAGTTGCTGCTGAGCCGCGAATAAGCCGGGCGAAGTTGCGGTGCCATAGAACGTCTCCGAGGCATTGCGGAAGAACGTGAGCACGTATGAGAAACAATCCGGATCAAACTATGCAAGGAGCGAAGGGGTTAGGGAGAGATTCACAGCCCTGGCGGCTAGATGACCAAGACACGCACGTCTACAGCGTAAAGCTCCTCGTAGTCGTCATTATCTCCTCCATCTGATAACGCGGCGCTTTGACGACTTAGTACAAGCCCGTTCGGAAACAAACAGAGCAGGACGGATTCGGGAAGGTTCATGATGGTCTCGCGGTCCACGGAAAAGCGTTTGCCGCGCAAATCGAGGAGCAATCTCGTGAGGAGGTGGGGCTGGAGGTTCGTCTGCACTGGTGTCTGCGACACCTGCGTGATAGGCGAGTTGGAGAGCGAGACGGCGGCCATGGCGGCGAGGACGTGGACGGTGGCTGGACGACGAGGACGAGGATGGAGGCAACGGTCGACGCGCTGCTCAGCAGCCTCAGCGCGCCACCGGCATGCGCGACGCGGGTGGGCGTGCCAAACACGCTCAAACACGATCACTGTGCCTGCGGTATGCCCATACTGGGAAGGCCTAAATTAATTGCGCGTAAGTAAATGCGGGGCATGGCAACAAGGTTCGCGCGTCCTCGCCCCCAGCCAGCCGAACTCAAAAGACTGTTCCGCGCCCACGGAATCGGGCGTGTGTGTCTGCCCGGGCATGTCCCGACAGACGCAGATGACCGTGTGCGGCGGCGTCTGCCCGCAGACTTGAATGCGGGAGTGCGCCCGTCATTTGACAATGGGGCCCCGGAAGTCATGAGATCGTTCGCGCCTGCGCCGTCTTGGCTGCGTCCTGCTTGGAGACCATTCACAGCGGAAGCAGATCGCGCTTGTCGCCTCGGACTTATGGCTGCGGTACGGCCTCGACATGTGTCCACGCCTGCGGGCCGACGACAGAGCATGTCGCTGTGAGTTCAGCTGCACGATCGCTCTGATAGGAATCAACAGACAAGATTAGTGGAAATGGAGTCAAACCCCCGAGGACGGGGCAGGACGGGGCGCGCTCGACTGAGCTTCCGTTCGGTTGGTCGAAGATATGCCCACGGCAGCTCCCATCAAGCTTTAACCGTTTTGTTTAGCCCACCGTAAGTTATCGTGCCCTTAGGGTTCTTTCCTCGGGAGCGGGCTGCGCCTGGAAGTCTCCGCGCCGCGTTTCACCGCCCGAGACTATATAATAGAAAGTCCGCCAGGACCCATATCACTATACGCTCACCTTATCGACGTTCTCACCTCCGGATGCAGCGCTTACCATCTCTCCAGTCATAACATTCACCGTCTGTCCCCCTCAAGCATAGACCGTCCGCGGGGCTTCTCCGTCGATGGACCCGAGCACCTCGTTCCCATCTGCCGCCGCCAACACCTCCGGACACGCCGTTTCCGTTCTGGTTTTGGTGGAGGATTCGCAGACAATGCTAGGCAAATGGGACGACGTCCGACACCGATACCTGCCCGCCCTACTGCACGGTCTCCGCGTAGACAACAAGACGAACCCGGTGAGCACGTCAATGATATATCGGCGACCTTACCGCTCATGCCGCCCGAAGCAATTTCGAATATGGTGGTTCACAAGCTCGCCAGCATTTACGCCCATGACGACGACCGTCACTACTTTAGCCGACTATAATAACTGCCTAATCTCAGTCTCGGCCGCCACACGGACACTCTCATCTCGACGGGCACCATCCGACGCTGCGTCAACGTAAGATTCTTTGTGCCTCACCGTCACGACCTGATCACATCGTAAGTTCGCCTTTACAGGTTTACCTGGCCTCTGGCAAACAGCGTCGCACTACCAGCACCTCATTATTATTGCTGCGTCGCCATTGCTAACAGGCTCCGAAGGACCTGGCCCCGTCCAGGCTGGCATTGATCCTTGGGTGGGCACTGCCTTGGCACTATGTCAGGTCGGTCTCATTTGTTACCAAACTGTCGGTCTTTGCGTCCCTTCTGACCGTCTCCGCCGCAGGAGGAAATACACCTCCACTTAATTGTCGGTCCCGCCAATGAATCGAGGTCCTTCCGTGATCTATTCTCTCGCACGGTATGCTCCGTCCTCGGGATCTGACGATAGCTCTTGCTCAACTTTCGCAGCGCTTTGCCCAGACACTGTCTGAGATCCCGCCCTGGTTCGAGGTCGATGCGACTCGCTTTTCCATCCTCATCTCGGGGCGTGCATTGCAGCAGCCACAACAAGGAGGTTTGTGTTCTATTGTGCCGGGCGCATTCTTGTGTTGACGGCTTGTATTTTGAAGCAGCTACCAGCATGAGGACGACTCCTACTTCGGTGCCCCTCCTCGATACCCGACGCAGCAGCCCGAGATCCCTCTCTCTCCAACCACCACTTCGCCTTTGCCCTCCCCAGCCCATCCCATTAGCCGACATCCAGCCGCCGTTCCTCCGTCTCAACGACGTCGCCGCCGCGCCCAGACGAGCGCCCCGCCCTCCACTCCAGGTCGACCACGGACACCCTCGGGCTCGTCGGCTATCTCCAGCGCATGCACGGCTTGACGAAGAAGCGCAGTTACGGTGCAAAGCCGACCAAACGCACTGCTACTCTCGCTGAGGGCCACGTGCCTGGACGACCGATCCTACCGCGTCTCGACTTGTCGGCGCCCTATCCTCGACCACCAGTACGTTCCTCTGAGACCGTTATTGCGTCGCCGGGCTCGTCGACTGCACCATCCTCTCAGCGCTCCAGCCCTACTGCCGAGCGGCCGTCTGTTGACGATCGTCTTGTGTTGAACAGAGGGTCCTGGCAGCCATTATCACCGTCGTCTGCCTCCGGTCAAGTGCCTGACTCCACTGCCGCTGCTCTGCGCAGTCTGGAAGCCATGGCCCTCGCCTCACCGAATTTCATACCCCCGAGCACCCTTCGGCTAGTACTCGCTCGCCCACCGGGCGCGACATCGGGCGCGGCGCGCAGTTAATGCAGGCGCTTGCCCGCCGCGACGCGACTTCAGCGGACCTGAGCATCGAGGAGATGCACGCGTTGTCTTCCGCCTCCGCGCATGACATGGGAGCCACAGACATGCACCAGCGACCGGCGATGCTGGGCAGAAGCCTCAGCATCGACCACGTCTCGTATTACAACATGATGTCGTCCACCAGCCAGGCGCCGTCGCCGCTCCCCTCGCCTCGCTTACCGCGCCGGAGAGTTCCGCCGAGAGCTCGGAAGATCAACCCTTCATTGTGACTCCCGAATACGAGGCGTTCGTTGCCGCTCGCTTCGAGGAAGCGGTCCGCTCAGGCGCAATGCAGGCGTCCATGACGTCCAACGTGCCCGGCACCCTCTCCGCGCCCGCAGTGCTGACGACGGGCGAGGTGATGGGCCAGGCCCCCGAGATGCAGACGTCCATGTATGCCGGACAGCACCCAGGAACGCAAGGCACCGGCCACCAGACAGCTCTCGCGTTCGACTCGTCTGCTTACTCCGCTTTCCCAGGACAATCCGCAGAAATCGGGGGACAATGGGGACCTGACCATGGGTATGTCCAGGATCCTTCCCTTTACGGAGGGCCTTCGACAGGCGCGTGGCACTCGCGGTGATGACGGCTCTGTGACTCGTCCTACGCTTATGACCCGGAATGCTTCGAATCGTAATAGTGTTCTCGCTATCGTTCCTCTGCATCGTTATGCTCGTCCTGTGTTTCATAATGTATCAGTGCTGTTAGTGTCGTGTCCGTCGGTGTAGTGCTCTGCTTACCTTCACGGTATATACCCTGCAGATTTTTGGAGTGGGCTTCATGTATTCCTGTAGCATACCTAGCATAATGTACCATACGACGTTTTGCAGATGAGGACTCGGACGCGCGTCGCCGTCGGGTCTTTGGTGAAACCATGCACTACCGTATGGATGATGTTGTCGTCTGTCATTGTGCATATGTCTCTGGCATCGGTCCTATCGGACTGGGGCTACTGACGAATTGGTAAGTCGGGCTTCAGGGAATAATCCGAGCTAACGTTACCTTACGGAGTGTGCCGTCAAGACTTCATGTAAGATGTCCTTCGCCACCTGGGAAAGGCACGGCTCCCATGTCATCGGTTTCCACCGGCATAGAAGAAACACTCCACTGTACCGCTGTTCGTGATGATCCCGAATTTTATCATGTCGCACTTGTGCGTTGTGCAGCATTTCATAAGTATCATAACATTCCCTGTGCCGCCGACGTAGATGCAACAGGAAAAAATATCCAAAGTCGACTGGGCAGTTGAATTCCGGTAACATTCTGCTATTAATCCACTACTTATAGACACAGGGCCCAGCCGGCGCGAATGGGGGAAAATCGGGTGCTTTCATGAGACTTGTACGTCCATCTAGCCACTTACACGAGCTACTATCCGTCGTGCCCAGCCCTTGAACACCACCGTCGAGAAGAGGCCGCATAGATTCTCCTAAAATCATTCTACAGGTGCCATGCACTGTGCACTGACGGCGGCCTCAGACAAGTTTGGTACGGAAGGACATGGGACTCAACTGTACCCAGCCCCGCCTACCCGTGAGAGGAGTAATCCAGGACGCAAGTCATGACAGTGGTGTTGAATAGTATAGAGGTCCAAGCTTCGAGAGGAACGACTCACTGCCAGACTCGTTGGACCGGGTAGCCAAATTGTGATGGACGAGAGTGATGTTGATTTTTGGGTCGGTATATCCGTTTTTGGAACGATATGCAACCTAAGGAGATGACGTAAGCCCCGGTGGCGTTCCCAACCTGGATCGGTAACCATCGTCTCTGGATCTCGCCCACAGCTTGGACCGGCGATGTAACCTTTTGTATTGACTGTTTGAAGCACGTTTTAAGCCACTCGAGTCCGCTTTGACCACCCAGGACCTGATAAAAGGGGCGTCAACAAGCGTCATCCTCTCTTTATAACCATCATGTCGAAATCGCTTCTGACTATCGCTGTCTCTCCGCTCTTTGCTAGGTTTGTCGCGGTGCTCTACCGTTCGGGTGGCCCTGCAGTCGCTTTGTCCGCAGACAGCTCTGCTCCTTTGCCTGCGACGCCACCCCCAGCAGCGGGGACCAGGCCACTCAAGCGCAAACGCGAGGAGAATGAGGCTCAATCGAGTCGACCACCTCTTCCACCCCGCATCGTCGTTTGCCCGCTCCGCGAAGACGGTGTCACCACCGGTGCTCGTCGCGTAACGACTGAGCATCCGTCGTCTGCAGCCGCTCAGCTCGTCGGAGACGTCGACACCATGGCGCAGGCAGGACATACCGAGGCCGCAAAAGCCGCGGAAGTCAAAGTTCGTGATTTCGCGTACGAGCCTTCACTTCTGCCGCGCGTACCCGACGCGTGGCGGAAGCCCCTGCATACACTGGTGGTGCACGACCGTTACCTCCGCTCAGGACCCAAGGAGAAGGGGATGTTCAAGCTGCCTGGGAAGTTGTTGTGGCGCTTGATGGATTGTGGCCTCGTCACGCCAGAAGAGGCGCTGCGAAACTGGCCACAAGGGGACAAAGACGCGTGTCTCGAATATGCATCACGTCCAAGTGGCCCGTACCCGTATATCATGCCACCCATCCGAAAACCAACCGCCGAATACCGTAGGCGCGTCTGTTATGCAATGTTCCGGCCTAACACAGACGACATCTCTGAGGAGCTTGTCTACATGCCTCCGAACACCGACGACATGGACGATGGCACGTCCGAGGTCCCCAGCGGAGTTCTCACTATGCGCGATCTCTCACCAAAGTTCGTAGCCGAGGTCTTCGAGAACGTATGCGCTACAACGGAGATAATTGAGTCTCCTACTGGCGTCGTCCAACCCCTGGCCAAGAGGCGACGGACTGTTGAACCAGAGACGAAAAACTCGTCAGGCGCGCAGACCGATGCCTCCCGTCCAACATCATCACCTCGTTGTTACCCCCTTCCCGCGGCGCATTTCGCTGGAGGTTCACAACAAAATCCACACCCTTCACCGATTACACCCATGCAAGCGCAGCGTCCCGTTGTGGTTTCCACAGCCCACGCTCCTCCGCCCACTCCGAGACCCCCACGGCGAGCCAGCCTTGCCCGGACGGAGAGCATCATTTGGTGACAACAGTACGTATCTTCTGCTCAAAGTATGAGTGACGTTTTCGTGGAAAAATACTTACCAGCAAGTCTTACATTCGCGACTTAGAACTTAGTGTGATTGGCGCCCGTCCGAACGCGCCGATGCGGTACTTGCCTAATCTGGATGAACATCGCGCCTGCCAGGGCCGCTGCGCCAGACGTTTTCCCCTTGTTCTCTTTCATGTATAATGTCTCTTCCTAAATTTCATACGCCTTTTCTTATGTGTTGCATTACCTGTTCTCTTTGTTATAGTGAGAGCCACAGGCTCATTCTACTGAAGCATCCCGGGCCATACGTCTCGTCGATGACGAGGGTCATGAGGATGATATGCTGAGAGGAAGTTTACAGACTCCCTTCTGTAGAATTATTAGGGGGCTTCCGGATTCGCCGTGCAATGAACAGCAGCGCGCGTGAAGGCCCGCAGACAGAGTTGCCACAATTGGCTAATGATTCCGCATTAGGCAATTCACCAGCTTTCGAAGCAGAATCAAGTGATCTGGCATGAGCAAACAACGGATCTATGACTCACTGTAATCTATATACAGTGTTAACGAGGCCAGAAATATCCGTTATGGTAGAGACCAAGTGTACGAAACGGAGCGAATCTAAGTCCGAGGTGTACGGGTCACGTGTCAACTAAGTAGCAAATCTTACGCGATAAGTAAGTCGTAAGTCGTAAGTATTTTTCCGCGATAACGACCGTCATATCAAAGACATTGTACGGCCCAATCCAGCATTACACATATATTGTAGAGATGTATCACTTAGATTCCGGACCGACTGGGACACAATGCGCGTAGTTCATTATTTGTATTCATCGCTACCTATACCCCCATACTTACTTGCGCACCTCTTCACTGTCGTCTCAGTTTAATGACAACTGCAGATTTGCTCGCCGCACAGTGGACTTGAGATCCTGCCCTACATAATCAATATCCTTGTCGCAGTGCGCAGTGCCGAGTAGGCAGACCACGCCGTATTACCCCCGTCCTAGTGTAGATCGCCACAACAGGATCAGCGAGCGCTCTCCGCCTCCCACGCAGTCGCCATCATCATTGTTCGATACCTAGAGCGCCTACTGAGCTTAAGACCTTACCTCCAACTTACCTCCTCCACCTTCAGGCCGGAAGGACGGCTCTAGGAAGTCCTGACAGACAGCTTGGATTGTTTTGCTAACATGGATGCTTTCTTTGCTTGCTCGGCTTACCATGCAGACTTGCGTTTGGCCGTGTCCGCGCCACCCCAACAACGGGTTCATTTCTTGTTGATCATGTCGCGACATGAGGAGATCGACGACACAGGAGATCCGCTGTTACCAGACCTTGATCTCGTCAGGCAGGACGTCGCAATGAGTAAGTAGTGACTTCGGAGCTGGCAACCATGGTCCTGTACTCATAACCCTCACGAAACGAAGCGTCTGCGGTCTGGCAGGAGGCCATAGCCTTGATGCCCGAGCGACCTGTGCTTGAGTTACAGGACCCATACACGGGTGAAAATGTGCAGGAACCGGCTTCACGCTCTCTTGTACTCAAACTCAGACTTCCCTGGCTATTCATGTATAGCTTTCTCATTCACCACAGCGATGGTATCGTTTGCTATCCCATCTCTCGAGGGTAGTGCATATGCTGATGGTACGCGAAACAGTGCCGGAGGACATCCACGAACATGTGATCTGGGCTCTTGAGATGTACATCGACGCTCTGATCCACTGCACGGACGTGCAACTCGTCACTTTATACAAAGACGAAATAGGCGCCATGTATGCCCACGCTGGGCCGGTCAAGGCACAATCTGCTACCCAGCCAGACATCCATAGGTTTTACCTAGTAAGTTCACCAAGGGGTCACCTGTTGTGTTTGTACAAACTCTTACTCCCATCCAATGTCGTAGCGACAACAAGCGAAGGCGAAGATAACTCTATTCCTGTTGTGAGCCTCTTGTATTGGCGTAATCGTCGTCGTATCGGCTCAACTGCCTGCCTGTCTGGACAGGAAACCAGAGATTGATCGACCAAGGGAGGCTGTGCAATACTTCAGTGAAATCATCGACTTCCGGCAGCGATCTGCTGTTCCACCCGGGCAATTTTTCACGGCGCAACGGTCGGTGATGTCTACCTCGTATCCACTCAGACAGTCTGACGTACCTGGGGGACAGTGACCTTCTCATGATCTTTGTGGAAGCTTTGACACGAAGCGGCACGGATGATGAAATCGCACAGTCACTGCTGAAAGGGCTTGCCAATTCGCCTGCTTCTGATGAATTAGGTTTGCGTGATCTAATCGTGGCGAAAGTATGGTTGTCACGCGTTCTGCGGCGGCGAGGCAAGCTCGGTTCCGCAAAGAAACAGTTAGTCATTGATTACTGTGTTCCGGAGTATGGGCCTCATACTGTAACTGCGACAGGGAGAAGTGGCTTGTCGAGTGGTTCCGTCAGAACCCGCGCCGGCTGCCGGCTGCAGACTACGAGGAGCTCTTGATGCCGGCTGGCGAAGCGCCGAGCCCTATTCTCGAAAATCTCGGTGGACCATCCTGGTTGGAAGGCCGGGAACGCACCGAAAAGACATACCAACGCCCCATCAAGTTCTGTTTGCGCTGCTACGCTCGGGACCCTATCGTAAGGCTCTACATGTGTGGAAAGTGCACAAAGGTCTACTATTGGTGCGATGTTTGGTCTGGGATTTTGACACGACAGGCCGCTTAACGTCCTCTAGTTCTCGAGAGTGCCAGAAGACAGACTGGTTTTCGCACCAGTGAGTGCTGAATTGTATCGTCGGACAACAGTGCCCATTACTGACCGCTTGTCTTAGAGGACCCTGCAGGTAAACTCGACATTTCTGTATGCGCACGCGACGTGCTCTGATCATCTGCTTTAGAGAGTTGGCGGCGAGGAACGAGCGCATCCAGCGCCTCGCCCTAACGGATCCAGCTGCTGCACAAAGGGAGAAAGATTGGGATGCGTGGCGACGAGCAGCGGATGTGCTACCGTACGTCAGCGCGTTGCGTTTATACCAAGATCCTAGCCGCGCGCGCACGCACCTCATCATCGAGGAGTCACTCTACACTCCGTACGCAGGAACTCGCGCCAGAGATAAATTCGGGGTTGTCAGATGTGCGGTCATCCGAATGTCTGACTTTCTGAATACGATGGCGGATGCCATGGGCGTCAGACCTGGCGCGGTGGATCGTTTGCGGACAGAGCAGCCTGAATGGGGCGTCAAGTTCTTCATATTCAGGTCTGCGCCCGGTATGACATCAATCGACAAAGGTCATACCTCGTCATCCCCTCGACCGCAAGAGCATCTAACCATCAGCCTTCGTAGGTGTTATACCGAGCAGCAGGATTGAAGAGACGACGTATAACCAGGATTGGCGGCGCGATGTTAACCAAGGCCATATCCCGACACTGCCTACGTTGGACGGGGGCTTCAGGGATGCCGAATTCGATGAAACTCGAGTCGCTGAAAACGTTCAGTAGTGGCAGTCATGCTGCCAAGCGGCCTCCTACCTATGACTCGGACCAGTGAACTTGCGCTGTACCGTAGCACTTCCAGCGGGCGGGCGACATCCGTGAATATCCAGAAGAGCGCGGGGATGCATGGGTTCTTTTGGTCATGCGGCGCAGATATTCGTTGGAACACCGTAGTCTTCGTTGGCGAGTGGCATCCTGCCGACGCAAAGTGTGGAATGTGGATCAGCACGGACTCGGATGGGGCTGAAGCTGAAGCGCGCCGCCCAGGAACTGATTCCAGTGGTCGAGATGTTCCGACCGATGCGAGCAACTTCAAGTTGATGCGGAAGCGGCTCAAGCCGTGAGCACTGCTCCGGAGAGCGGTCTCGAGGCGCGCGCGCGTTTCTTCCTTGGTGGTCTACCTCAGCAAGTGTCGGACCCAGGGGACGCAGACACCCCTTCTGAGGCCAAGCCCGACGTGCGCATAGAGTGTAACTTATGTTTGTTCGGACAATGTGATGGTCATTTCGAGACACAGTGCGTTTGTCTGGGGCGGGGAGAGTGTACATAGGTAACCGTATTTCAGCAAGGTATTCTCCGGCTCAACAGACTAGCCTAGCCATCGGTTGCGTAGGCCGGATACTACCTTTCGGTGCCCGCTACACGGTATCATTCGTGCTCTGACATCTTGTCTGGACCCATGTCGTGTTTAACTACGGAAGTTTGGTATAGCAACGGTCCAACACTATGGATAGGCGTCGAGTCCTGTCATTCGTAGTACTGATACGTACTCCTAGACACTACGCTATACATTTTCACCTGGCTGTATGCGCCCACGTGACCGCGTGCAGAGGTCGTCGCGCGCTGGTAACTGAGCCGCACTCTGTCATGAGGGTATATCTGCTCGCCCTTGCAGCTACCTCATGTTCTCATCTGTGAAACTCTTTATAGGCTGCAAGGGTGACTTCAAGAGTCTCAAGCACTTGTATCATGATATGATGAAGCGCAGCTTGGGCCGGAAGACGATTACGCTCAGGAAGGGTAAAATACCACTCTGAGTGAACAGTGAGTGAGTCCGTCAATGCAGTCAGTCTCCGTATTCACAAAACGAAATTGTAGGTAGCTGTTGGACTTCAAGTTGCTCCTATCAATGGTGAGCTGGCCGAGCTTACAACACTAGCCTGCATGTCATGGCGTACTGACACTACATATTCTACTATGCTGCTCAATGCGGTAGAGGATATTCTCACTTTATCTTGAGAGTGAACGGCCGGGCACGAAAATACCCACCGTAGTGGTGCGTCGAGCTCTCTCTTAACGCGAGGTCGCTTGTGCTGATTGGATTTGCAGTGCTAGTTACAAGTGTATGATCCCACAGAGCAATGTATATTGCAAAGACATATCCCTCAAGTTGATGAAACGTGCCGCAACACAATTACAGATATCCGTGCTTTGGCTTCGCTCGCCAGCGAGCCTTGCCTGTGGGCGCTTGAACCTCGTCGCTAACCCCGCCTGCCTGCGCTGCGTTGCGTAGGCCCGTAAGTCCCCGTCCTCCTCCCAATTTTTGACCTAAATATATCTTGATAGAGCGGCTGATACCCCGGGAATTGTATCGTGCGCGACTTATATGACGTGTCTCTGCGCAAATTGCTTCATGGGAATTGCTCTCGCCATCTGCGCATGTCTGTGCAGATGGCTAATTTTTATGTGCATGTCCGTTTCGGTGCGTCGTCTAGATACAAGGGCATCTTCGTGAGCTATTTACATCGACAATCTCACTTTTTACAGTCTTCCGATTCTCTTCGGTTATCTTTAGAGAAAATATCAAATCTTACAGAGGTGAGTAATGCAACTGACTGCTTGTGAGAGATGTATCCTGCACTTTGCTGCTCTGCGGCATATGTGAAGCCAGCATTCGTTGGTGCTCGCTTTGGTGAAGCCTTCGAGGACAAGATCGCGGTCTTCCGATGAATCCGTGCCGCCGGGTCTAGATTCGATCGGATACAGGGGTTTATCTAAGCGACGGCTTATCCAAAGACGGCTCACTTATCGCCACAAGCGTATGGTCAGAACCAGGCTCTACACTTCTTCTCGACAAGGAGCATGACCTCCGGAGCTATATAGAGACACCCTCGCAGGATCGCGCGCCAGAGCGATCCTGAGACCCACCCGCATCGCACCTCCCGCCGCTCTTGCAAGCAGAATTATCATGTCCTTCGAGAATAGAGCCCCTGCCACCGCGACCTCCGTCCAGGAGACCACCCACGCGAAGATCCCTCCCTTCAAGCACCCTCTGGACCCCCTGACTCCCGATGAGGTGCAGTAGACGCGCCTGCTGCGTACTGCACTAACTCAACGATCGCGCAGATCGTCCAAGTCGGGCTGGCCGTGCGTCGGTATACAGCTGCGAAGACGGACATCAAAGCGATCAGGTTCATCACCAGCTACCTGCTGCCGCCGCCCAAGAAGGCCGTCCTCGCATTCCTGGGCATACCGCTCAATCCCGGAGAGAAGGCGGAGCCAGCGCCCCAGATCGTGCGCAAAGCAGAGGCTGATGTACGTGCAACGCACTCGCTTCGTAGTTTGTGGCTGACGATCGGCGATCAGTTCTGTGATGTAGTCACTGGGTGCGCAGATCCCTTCAGCCAACCACAGATCCTCGGGACGCTCACACTCTCACAGCGCCTCGTACAACACCATCCTCTCGCTGAAGGACGGACAATGGGAAGTCAACACGGTTGAGAAGCTCCCAGAGGGCGTGCAGCCGCAGATCACAGTGGAAGAGCTGCTCCTCTGTGAGAAGATCATCCGCGAGGACAAGAAGGTCCAGAAGCTAGCCGCCGACGTTGGTGAGTGTATCAGCTCGCTGGTTCATCGACACGATTAGTGACACCGAGCCAGGCATAACCCCGAGCAGCTCCACGCCGACGGCTGGGCGATCGGGTACGACGACCGCTTCCCGAAGAAGGCGCGCATCCAGCAGGCCCTGCTGTTCGCTCGCTTCTCCCAGCATGACAACCTCTACGCACACCCAATGGTCAGTGCTCGGCATATTGTGCCTCGTCAACCAATACTGAACCCCTCCAACAGGACTTCATCCCCGTCGTCGACTCCCTCGCCCAGAAAGTCATCCACATCGACTTCCCTCCCCGGTACCTCCCCCAGGCCTCCCCCACCTCCTCGCTCTACAAGGATTACGGCGTGGACAGCGCGTTATCCGCGTCTTCCACCGCGGCGCCCCCGCTCGACGTGGACGAGCTCGAAGCCGCACAGCGCGCGCGGATCCCGCCCCCGCGCGAGGCATGGGACTTCCTGCCCGACCTCATGGCGCAGAAGCCGGGCGAGACCTTCAAGGTGCGAGACGACCTCAAGCCGCTGCACGTCGTCCAGCCGGAGGGCGTCAGCTTCACGGTGGACGGGCATGTGCTCGCGTGGCAGAAGTGGAAGATGCACATCGGTGTGTGGCGTGCGTGCGCTGGTACCCGTTAGCTGAGCAGTTTGTGCAGCGTTCCATCACCGCGAGGGCATCGCGATTTCGACGATCACGTATGACGACGACGGCGAGGTGCGCCCGATCTTTTACAGGCTGTCGCTTGCGGAGATGGTCGTGCCGTACGGCGCGCCGGAGCACCCGCACCCGCGGAAACACGCCTTCGATGCGTAGGTGTCGTGAACTGTGCTCGTAGCACTCGTATGGCTGACTATATCACACAGCGGCGAGTACGGTATGGGGACGATGGCGAACGAGTTATCACTGGGCTGTGATTGCCTCGGACAGATCCACTATCTGGTACGCTCTGAACGTACGTATGTTTGTAGGGCCTGACGGAACCTTGTACTTACAGCCTGGTGCCTACACTGCCCACGATGGTAGCGCCGTCGTGATCAAGAACGTCATCTGCATCCACGAAGAGGACGCAGGGCTGCTCTGGAAACACACCGACTTCCGTGTAGGCGGCCGTGCCCACGCCGTGCGGAGCCGCCGACTCGTCGTCAGCATGATCTGCACGCTGGCGAACTACGGTATGCAGCCTTCTCGTCTGCGCCCGATATTGGGCTCACCGACGTCCCCCAGAATACATCTGGAACTGGTTCTTCTACCAGGACGGCAACATCGAGATGGAGGTGCGCCTCACCGGCATCCTCCAGGTGTACGTCAAGGCGGACGACGAGCCGACGCCCTTCGGCACGACGCTCGCGCCGGGCATCAACGCGCACTACCACCAACACATCTTCTCCGTGCGCGTCGACCCGATGGTCGACGGCCTGCAGAACAGTGTCGTCGAGACGGACGTCGTCTCCCTCCCGCCCGACGCGCGCTCCAACCACGCGGGCAACGCGTTCCTCACGCAGAGCACGACGATCGCGCGCGCGCGCGACGGCGGGCGCGACATCAACTACGAGGGCGACCGCCGCTGGGCGATCGTCAACCCGAAGCGGCGCCACCCGTACTCGGGCAAGCTCGCGGGGTACACGATCGCGGGCATGCGCGGCGCGAGCATCCCGCTGAAGACGCGCGAGGGGGGCATCGTCGCGACGCGCGCGCCGTTCGCGACGAAGCCGCTCTGGGTCGTGCGCGACGTCGAGACGGAGAGGGGCGGGCGGATGTGGCCGAGCGGGAAGTACATGCCGCAGACGCGCGAGACGCCGGCGGATTCGGTCACGGGGTGGGTGCAGGGAGATGATACCCTCGAGGAGGAGGATATCTTGCTGTTCCTTACCACAGGTGCGCTCTCTTTCTCTCGAGGCGTGGTGTGCGGACGGCATTGATCTGTTCGTGGCGTAGGTATCACGCACATTCCGAGGCCCGAAGACTGGCCGGTCATGCCTGCCGAGCACGTCCGGGTCGTCTTCAGGCCCACCAACTTCTTCAAGTCTAACCCCAGCATGGACGTCCCTGGCGCGAACGATTCCCGCAGCGTTGCGGCGTTCTCGCAGGACGGCGGTGCGTGCTGTGCCCACTGAGCGGCGTAGTGCCGCATGAACGCAAATGTATACACCAATGAACACCACCGCCTTGCGCTGTACTTGTACAAACATAGCCCGACCGCTCAACAGTTAAAATGTTGTATTCTGGACCACCCATGAATCCTATTGGGAACATTGTTGCATTCAGCGTTTGACACTGATGCGAAGTAGAGGGGCGATCTCTCCTCCTTGCTCCTGAAGGATATGACGCATCGGACGCATTGGTATGCCACTCGAGAACGCCCACGCGCCCTTTCGACATCCTGTCACTTGCCTATTTCGCAGACCAAAAGCCGATCCAACCGGCTCGCACAGACCGCCAGGAGCGAGTCCAAGAACACGAGTGAGGATGATCCGTAGATATGAGAACAAGCCAGCAGAAGCCGCTCCGTTTGCAGAGGTAGTACAGAGTGCCAATACGCCAATACTGCTATCTAAATACCACAATATGCTCGAGTACCATAACTAAGCATGCCCTGCGATCGCGATCCCAGCCCTTGGTATAGTGGACCGCAGACACGAAACGCTACATGTAATTTTGGGAGGGCCACGCGGCGAGACGCGCGCGGGGAGGGGTGGGGGTGGACCTATACAGCACGAGAGAAGAGGGGACGAGGCGAGTGAGACCGAGCAGCAGTAGCACAGCGGGGGCGCAGCAACAGCGACACGAACACCGAAAGCACAGCAGCACAGGGACCAGGGGACCACATCCACGGGCGCGCGCGGTCAGACGAGCGACTTGATCATCAGGCCCTCGAGCCTGCAGAACTCGGGCACGATCGCGGCGTACGACATGAACGCGTCCACGTCCGGCTCCGCGACCTTCGCGAGGCCGAGCTGCAGCTCCGCGTCGGACGTCGGCATCGCCGTGACGGGGGTGAGGGCGGCGGGGGTGGACGGCGCAGCGGGGTCGAGCGCGGGCGCCTCGCCGCTCGTAGGCGTCGTCCCGCCCAAGTCGGGCGTGGTGAACGCCGTGGACGGCCCGTCGAGGGTGCTGCCCGACATGGCCGTGCCCGCCGTCGAGCCCGTCATCGTCCGCATCCGCCCGAGGTCGCCCTCGCCGAACGCGGCCCCATACGCGCCCTGCATCCCGCCGATCCTGTCCATCTCCTCGCCCTCGTCCTCGTCCTCCTCCACGAGGATCGTCGCGCCGAGCGCCGAGCGCGCGCCGTGCCCGTACGGCGTGCTCGCGCCGCTCCCCGCCGCGCTCGGCGCCTTGCTGCCCGCCGGCGCGTTCACGTTCGTCCGGATCGCCGCGCCACCCGCCGCCGCCCAGCGCTTCGCGAGCAGGCGCCGGATCTCCTCCTCGAAGCCGCCGCGGCCCGTCCCCGCGGGCGTGCCCTTCTCCTTGCCCCACACCCACCGCGCGACGTACGAGCCCCCGAGCGCAGCCCGCGCGGGGAAGCCCTGTGGGGGGCGTTCCGGTGCGGCACGACCTGTGCGCCGTCGATCTGCGTGGTGGGCACCAGGACGGGCGCGTTGAAGATGTCGCCGACGAGGTTGGAGATGGACGGGAAGTTGGCGGCGGCCCCGGTGGAGAGGACGCGTGCTGGGAGGGGCGTGTAGTCGTACGGGTCGAACGGGAGGCCCATGTTGTTTGCCGACCCCGTCGGGTTGCGCTTCTGCTGGGACACTGGGCTTGGTGAGGCGTTCGCGGCACGGCCGCGGCCGGCGTTGGGCCCGAGGACACCGGTGGAGAGCATGCGGGACCAGCGAATGCGGAAGGAGAGAACCTGGCTCTCGAGGAGGCACCGGGGGTTCGCACGGAGGTCCCGGAACTCGTTCACCTTCACACCAGTCTCGAAACGGAAGATGCCCTTCACATGTGAGAAGGGATAGCTGTCTCCTTGGAGCAGCCAGTAACTGAAGAGCTTGTCGTCGAGTCTGTTGACGTCAGCTGAGATGAGCAATCGGCAGCGGAAGTCAGAACCATGCGTACCCTATTGATCCTCCGGGCGGTACGATGGCTACCAAGCGGTCAAATGCGCTCCAGCTCTTCGTGTACATGTCGCGTACGAGCGCTCGAGGAACGTCTGCATTCCTGCTTGATAGCATGAGGACGTAGCGTCTCCGCTCGCTAGCGTCCTGGGCAGGATGTGGGAAGAGGGTGTACAGACGAGTGGGTATGTAATTAGTCGCCGGAGCCAGCAGGGCGTCCATAGGGCCAAATGAGAGCACAGCATCGGAGGGTGTGGGACATAGGGAAAGATATGTTGAGAGGTAGTCCGACGTGAAGGGTGTGACGATAGTTTCTGCCAAGTGCAACATGAGGGCCACGTTTGACGGGGCAAGAGCACACTACGCACCGGGATCGAAACCATACCGCTCGACCAGGTATCGCGAGATGCTGCCAATTCTCCGCCGCCCGCCCGAGATGTCCACATCGCCCAGCCATCCCCAGATCCGCCTGCCCTCGTCCCTGCTCCCGCCCACGATCTCCAGCACGCCCTCGTCCCAGTGGCTCGGTGTTCCCGTCGCCTGCGGCCCTGAGTGTGACCAGAGGCCCGTCGCGCACGCCTCCGCCTCGCCCATGCCGGCGTACGCCCCGCAGAAGAGACTTGCGACGAAGCTGCTCGCGACCTGCACCTTGCCTGTGCGCGCCCAGATCTCGGGCCACGCCTCGCGCACCCTCAGGAGCTGCGCCGCGAGCAGCGACGCATGCGCGCACGTCCCTACGCGCGCGGCCATGAGGTCCGGCCCACCGAGCGCGGCCTCGAGCGCGAGGGCATGCGTGTGCGCAGACGTGTCCTGCGCGACGGGCGTGTTCTGCATCGTGAACGCGGTGAGCGGGATCTGCGTGTGGATCGGCAGGCGAGGGTCGAGCGTCTGGAGCTGGGGCATTTGGCTGGCGTGCCACCAGACGAGCGCATGCTAGGCGCCGTGCGCGGGGTCGCCTGTGAGCGTGCGACCGCGGGCGAGCGAGTGCGACGACATACCTGGGCTGCGCCGCCGACGGCCCTGATCCTCCCCAGGTCGTATCCCTTGCCGATCTTTTCCATGAGCAGGTCTGCGCAGACGATGCAGTATGCGGTCGACGGATCGGGCAGGTGGGTCGCACGGTGACGAAATGAGTAACGCGTCGATAGACAAAAAGCAGATTTGCTTCCGTGAAGCACTCACCAAAGGCCTTGATCCACATCTCGACGGGCGTCGTGTACGCGTCGCCGGGCGTCGTGAAGATCCCGCCGTGCGTCCTGCGCGCGGCGTCTCAGCGATGTCCTCTCTGCCAGGCAGTGCAGCGGCCGCAACGAGGACGACTCACTGGTACTCCAGCAGCTCCGTGTCAAAGTCTACGGACTCTACGCCCACCAGCTCCAAGTTTTCGTCCACGATCGACGCACGCAGCTGGTCCGTGGCGAGTTCGACGCCCAGGAAGAACCCAGACATGCTTTTCGGCGGCATGGTGACAGCGCAAGCTACGTCCTGTCGCGTCAAATTTCAGAAAAATTGTCCTGTCGCGTGTGTCGTCGTCGCCAGTGTCAGAGAGCTGGGGACGGTGGTCGTGAGCAAAGAAGGGAGGCCGTCTGAACGAAGAGAAGGTGTGTGTGCGCAGGCGAGGCCATCACCATCAGCCATCCCCGCCTCGGCGTCTCTGCCTGCCTCATGCTGCAGTCTTCCCACGCTCCTACTGCCGGTATTGCCGGCCTAGGGAGCATCCCGCCTTCACTGCACATCGCTGTAGACTCTGACCACGAACAGCGATCTACTCATCAGTATTGGGACCCATCTGCGTTGGCGGGGCTCAAGCAGTAGACCTTCGACCGCCAAGCGCCCGTAAATAACCCCTCAGAGGGCTCACGTGTACAGGTCCAACGACCAGCAGGCTAGAGGAAACAGTCAGGTATGTCTTTCATACAGCAAGCAAACAGCGTACTCACTGACGTTGCTGTATTCTGTCATGTCTTGTATTCACAGTATACGAGTATCAGCCCAGCACCGAGTCTTCATGCAGTGACCGTTCTCGTGGTCTTGCGAGCAAGACCATCGGCGACGCACCTACAAGATATCGGTGTATGCTTCACGTCAGGCGCCGTGCTATATTCTGTACATTGGTGTCATCGAAACAATCCGTTCCAGTTGACAAACCTGTCGGTCTTGAATGTACCGCCCACGAGGGACTCGCACGAGGGTGGTGCAACCATAAGCTTCGCATCCACAACGCGGACGGGCGCTGGAGAGGGAAAATCCTGCAAAGTTTACTGATGATTCACTACCTCGCTGATTGTGGCGGCCGGCGTAGCCGCTAATCCAAGGCGTCCCTCTTGCGCGCAGCACAGTGTCTTGTGCAAACCTTAGAAGCTCTAAGCACGTTAAAACAAGGGCCCTGCTGTACGATGACAGATTGCGTGGTGAGTCTCCTGGCATATCCTCCCGCGCGGATTCCGTTCTAAGCGTAGAACGTACAGGTGTCTTCGACGCTCATGCGGTCTCCCCCATCTGCCAAATGCCCAGTAGAAGCTGCCGCGTTCTGTTCCACTGGCGTACTTATGTGTTTTCACCATTGATCCGTCTGCACCACGGCACACACGCGCGCGCAAATACGGGAAACGGTACTCAGCTCGCGCGATCGAGGACGACGACACGATCCACCGCAATCTTCGACGCGTCACGATCACGTGGCGTGTATACGCGTCTCCACAGTGAGCCGAAACGGACGCCCTTAATCGCTCCATTTCCAAATCCTACGTTCGTTCAGGTGGTCGCACTGACTGTTTTGCCCTCCCCGTGCTTCCTGCATCCGAGCAGAATGCTGAACTGATCCCCATGTGGAAAGATTCTCGAGTGGGATCTGCATCACAGCGTGCCATGCTTCAACAGGCGAGGATCCGTCCAAGAACCTGTTCCGCCGCCGCCACGGCGTGACGCGCGAGGATATACGCGATTTTAAGTCTTGATGATTGGCGAAATCTCCTCCCCTGGCTAGCCGCTATGACTGCGAACGGACGGAAAACCTCAGGCGCGAACTGCGTCGTGCAGCTGCACACGGCGTTGAATCCGAGCGCGAAACTTGCGATTGGACGGCACCACGCGTCGTGGTTTCTCATGGCGATAGATCAACATCAGCTCCCCGCCTGCCCTCTTTACTGCTTGAACTTCGTCGCATCGCACCTCGGGTCGCTTTCTTCTCCTGAAACACCGCGACAGACATGCTTCGTGTATCACGGTGTCCCAGGAGGACTCTCTCTCATGGACCTCCTCCGCCTACGAGACGAAGGCGGCAGGGCCGTGTTCAAACTGACAGGAGAGTCTGCGGGTTCCAAACCTCTAATTGAAGCTCTCATGCCCGCCGAAGGCATGCTCCAGGCATGCGCGCACTGTGGAGTCTGGGAGTCGTACATGGGACATCGTTTCATTGCCTGCGGCGCCTGCCGGGAACGCTACTACTGCTCAGCAACGGTGAGCATCCCGCTGTCAATCCTGCTGGGACGGTGTTCTTGACCGCATGACGCCTTCTTTCACACAGTGCCGCGGTGAAGACCTGCGAGATGAACTGCACGGTGCAGACTGTCCTCTGCTCCAACAGGGCAGGGAGCTCGAAGTTGAATCTCGCCGGAACCTACATGATAACATGTGGAACTTTAGGAATAGGAAGAGTATGTATCGAATCTATATCGCCGTGTTCCTTTGGCAACTGACTCGCCAATGCTCTCAGACCGCTCGACGCTCCTCAGTTCTGCACCCACCAGGTATCCAGTGGCGCCAGGAAGCGATCGTAATTCGTACGTGCCCACCTTCATCATTCATCGCTGTAATGGTGAGCTGACTGTCGGGCGCGTTAGGACATCGCCACGCTTCTCGTACCCATTTTGCGAGTGTCGCGCCTCAGCTGCGTGAGCGGAGCAACATCTGGTAGGATGGTCATGGCCCCGCGTTCTCCACCAGTGTGCAAGAACCGGATATGTGGCATATCGTGACTGGATGCATGCACATGTTGGAAACCACACTTTGCGTCAAAGAAGAACATGAAGCATAGCGCTTGTCGAGAATTTTTGTATTTCTTGGGATAATTCAATGGAGGTGCTGCACGGTTCGGATGGTGTTAGTATCGTCTCCATATCATGGATTGTCGCGGATGAACTTAGCCACGTCGTACAAAAATTTGCATGAACAGAGGTCTCCCGTTCATTACTGTAGCACTTGCATGAAAATGAAAGACGGAGAAGTGCACGCAGCGAGCAGAAGGTCAATCGGTCAAGTTCGAAGTAACACTCTACGTGTTACAATGGGCACCCAATAAGGCGCCACCGAACGGACTGATCAACAGAACTTGAACTGCGTCGGATTGATCCTCATACCTATTCTGTAGTGTCTGTCTTCCTCTACACGCGTGATATACTGTGCCGACCGCTGTACCTTATGTCACTTTCTGCGTTGTCTGAGAATGTACCGGATACAACTCACTCGGACTTCGTCACCTATGCGGCTACGCCTTCCGCGGCTTCGCCTAAGTGGCGAGTTGCTGTTATGCGCCCATCATCGAGGAGCACAGGCGATGGATATCGATGTGTCCCTATATGGTCCGCAAGGACCCGTCGCTATCGTGGATTATCGAACATTTCTCAAGCGAACGAAGCAAACCACATCAGACTGGGGGAGTATCATTGTCATAGTGTCATCACGTCGTCGTCGATACGGGTGTAACTCGACTTCTTGCTTGTTCCTGATCCGATGGCGGTCGTGCATCTAGAAGCGTACAGTCGTTGAGCATGAAGGGGGACACGGATAGATGCATGTTCATGTGTCTGAGTACGACAACACCTGGAAATAAATACGCCTCAAATCAGATTCATAGTTGCGACCGCTGGGCGCCACCCGGGAGTGCTCGCCCTCGCTGGAGTCGTTGGCGGAAAGGGCGACGAGTCGCTCGCTAATGGTCAACGCTGTCTCCTATGGAGTGTACCACATCTGAGGATAGGTACGATGATCACAGAACATCAAGCCGGGGTGGGTTCCCGCCTATTGCCGCTGGTCTCAAAGAATACCTCTTTGACGGAGGGGAGGGCGGTCTTCCACGGGACTGCCGCACGGGATGGCGAGGTCATGTCACGCATCAGGAAAGACCAGGTCTGCCAGTCAGAAGATCAAGATGTGAATAAGGAGGTCGACCATCGCAGTCCGAGACAGATCCGAAACACACACCGGCCTATCCCGCAGGACTACAGAGGCACGAAGTTCTAGGGCGACATTGATTCGGACGAATCATGATAGGAGTCATAGGACTGATGAGCAGTTCTCGATTTCCGAACATCAGCTATTGTGGGCATGACAGGCGAGGGCCACGATCTCAGGAGAACTTGATCCTGATCAAGAGATTTCTTTCTCATGCCTGTCCGAGTAGCTCAGAGCGTGCGGGCATTCGGACTAGCCCACGTCGCCGCACCAGGGCGGAACGAACGGTTCCCCGCCAGCACGTAGCTGCGCCTGTGCAGAAATCACTGGATGAGTCAGAGAGCGATCGTTGTGCGGTGGGTGTAAGATATGCACTGTGCTTACCGAACACGAGTGAAGTACTTGGTTTGCTCAGGATCATGGGTGTGCGATAAGAACACAGATTGATATTCCGGAGTCCAAAGACTAAGACGTCGACTGCCTCGTGTACGGTCGCTGTATATGTCGCTGCGCGAAAATCGCAAGTCCAACAGATGTCTGCTGTCGACGCGTCGCACGCGAAAATCGCGCAACAGGGCGTTGCACAGGCTGCCCATCCCTAATAAAGTGAATCAGACCAGCTTGTTACAGAGAAGTAGTATCTTTCAGCTTACCTGCGTCTGGTCGTCGAGAGTACCTTCAAGTTGACTATGCTCCGACAACCTGATGATCTGCCCCTTAGCGTCGACATTCGCCGACCTCTGAGCAGAAACGTTTTGAGGCTGTATCACGGCTGGAAGGAGAGGTCGATGATTACAAGACCAGTTCGCGACATGCTCGTGTACTCAGTACTGGTGGGTGTGGTCACTGTCGTTCGTCCCAAGAGAGCGCTCGTCACGGTACGAAGGCTTTGTGGCGCGAGGTAGGGTCTCGGATATTGCCGGCGGCTTCAGCCACAAAGGGACCGGCAACTTACCGTCACATTCATCTTTGCTTCCGCACTACTTAGTGTCAACCGCCTTCAATAAAACATCGCAGGGAATGTGTACCTCGAGCTATTGTGAGGCCTTGTCGAATCTAGGGGAAGCCCTCTACTAGCCAGGTGAGTTCACAACATTACACAGTCACTGGCAGTGTGATAACACGTCGAAGACCGCTGCAGCATGTAGGAGCGAGGATCGTTGAGCACTGTCAAGACGCGTGTCCCACAGTGGTCTCAATTGAGACACAGGCTCGATAACCGAAGAGTTTCTCCGCAGACTTTGATAATCATAGCCGTGCAGCGGTGTAGGTTGACAAACAGACATAGAATGGAAGCGTATAACGGCGAAGCACAGCGCGAGCATCGCGACTGTCTCTTCCGTAAGGGCGGGGCCATGACCCAGAGGTACGTCTTTTCACGAGCATAGCGCCTGCGGCGCACACTTACACTCCCCGTTTGTTCAACAGCAAGTATTCCCGGTGGAGTCACAGTCCCTTTGGTCATCGAAGGGCGTCCGATATCCGCACCGGATGAGTCACATTATGAGCGCATCTTCCACGGGGAGGGTCCTCAGCAGCGGTGATACTTTTCTTAGCTGACGTTCCGTGGTAGCTGACGTTTCGTGAAGCAATGTTCGATCGCCTCTCCGCCATCCCCATGTAGAATTCGCCTGCGGTCAAGTCGGCCCCGATGCAGTCGAAGGCTCGGATCTTCTTCATCTCCATTATTGTTTGGAGCTCGTGTGAGTGGTGCGCAGGTCCAGAGTTCCAATGGAGAATGGGCGCCCCGCTGACACAAACCATGCTACCTCCTTTTGTTTCGCAAAACAACACGTTCGCGCAGCATGGCCCCATCCGTCTCTCGGCCTTACGGAACAAGCCTCGTGGGTGAACGCAGGCAGCCTGATGCGGCCGTCGTCGAAGATAGAACTTTGTTGGCGCACTGCCCCATTACGGACACGAGCGTATTCTAGAGTTCTACTTCAATTCCAAGTTTATGCGACTGGCCGACCACGATGACGGTTTCCGTCGGCCGTGAGCGGATCGTACGTATGCCTTGTGATGGGACTCCGTTTCAATCGGCTGGTGTACTGCGTATGTTTTGGAAATGTCACTGACTGACCAATGGGGTTTTTACTATAGGTCCTAATTTGAACCCGAACACCCATCGTATGCCCATCGTCTGCCATACACAGACGCTGTCCGGTGTCACCGTTGTCTCTACGTGAGAGAAAATCTACTTCGCAATGAATCGTGAAGCTTGACGTCGTCTCCGGTGGCCGATCGGCGAGGGGTAGGTGCTTGGAAGGTGAGCTGCCCCGTTAGTCGTGACTAGGCCGCTTCATTATGCATTCCAATCATGTGCCTTTGCTTGATGGCCTTCGGTGATGCATCTCACGATGAGCCATCGCTCTCACTTTTGTTCTGATTGTACACCGCTCGCTCCACTAGCCCTTTTGGGATGGAGCCAAGGGGTAGCGAGCCTCAATGAAGCCGAGCGGATCGGTTGGAAGATTCGTTCGGTGTCTTACTTTCTCCTGATTCTCGGAGTACCTAGTAGGATCTGCTCCCATCTGGGGCTTTCAAAGCCCTACCCGGACTCCGGAGTAGCTTCGCATGTCATCTCCATCATTCGCCATGAGCGACTCCCACACGAGCGACGCTCTGGTACGGTATGATTGCCCACACACAGGCGAATGGATATACTCGATTTCCTTCCGTGTACTCAATGCGAAGTCAATCTAGTATTGATCTGGTCTGCGAAGGCGTTATCTCTACCGTTGTCAAGGGGGCCGGGACAAGCCGGGTGTCCTGGAAAACATCTCTACATTACTTTTCAGTTACGCGACCGCGGGCCAGCGGTTCTCAGTCCGGACTTTTCGGTCGAACAGGAGCTGAGGCGCCTGATCGTTCGTGGATCTCTTCCCGATAGGCTCGGTTCCTGCTCGGTTCTTCTCAAACACCAAATGGCAAATGGTCGTGTTGCGCCTCCACGTGCGAACAAAGTCCCGCGCAGCTGTTGCGTCGTCGTGCGTTGCCATGATGAGTCCTCCCGGCCGGCCCCGCCCCGACTCCCCGACGTTGACGGGACACGCTTGGTGATGCGGGCAGTGTCCTACTTGGCACACCAGCACGCGGGAACGACCTGTTCTCATACACAAGGTCCGCATTTGCAGCGCGCGGTCATACAAAGTTAGATGACACTCATGCGAACAATGATGCAGAGGTTTCTGCGGTGATGGACACCGGCGGATAGATCACATCCGGTGCCTGTAGCGCACCAGAAGGCCCGCGCTGTTTTGTCTCACTTCAGACTGATCCATGAGCCAATGAAAGAAGTGCGGTGCACCCGCTGGGCATTTCTGGGTGGCCCCGTTTCCGGATAACCCATCCGTCCAAGGACCACAAATTAACGGCCCGGACTCTTGCGGCACGCATCAGTCCGGCTTGTCTCGACGTGCTGTGTTTTATAAGTACTCGAGTTCATAGTCCCCGCAACGTTTCCACCCTTCCTCGTCTCCCCGAGGATCCTACACTGTCACTGAGTGATTCATTCCAGCTATGTATTTTCTTGTCTATATTGTATACTTAGTCCTCGCCGGTCTCCTGTTCGGAATCGCGGTGGCTCTGAGGCACAGGCGTCCAGGCTCGGTGCCGCCCGGTCCTACAGGCTGGCCTTTCATCGGTAACATACTGGACCTGCGCACGCCGCAACCTTGGATCACCTTCGCCGAATGGAGCGCACGATGGGGTACGTGCTACGTTTAACTTTGTCGCTGTATGCGCTGAAACGTAGGCCGTGCCAGGTAACATCATGCAGATAGACCTGCTAGGACAACCCTTGGTCATTGTGGGTTCACACAAGACAGCAGTCGACATGCTTGAACGGAAGACCTCCATGTATTCGGACAGGCCTCGCTTGACCTTCATGGGACGACTGGTCGGATGGGACCGCTTGACGGCCCTGCTTCCCTACGGTCCACGTTGGCGCGAGACTCGCCGGCTCTTCACCCCTGCTCTTGGAAGTCGCGCCAGCGTCGTTGCGTTCGAGCCCATCATGAACGTCCAAATCACCCGCTTTTTACCCCGTATCATGAAGAGTCCGGACAACATCGTGGACCAAGTTGTACGGTACGCACCCGATTGCATACGTCCGCAGAACGCAGGATTGACGTGTATGTAGGACTGTGGCTGGGACGACTCTTATGATTGTATATGGCTACAACCTCCGCGAAGACGACAACACCTTCGTTGACATAGCGCGCGCTGCAATGCCCGAGTTTTCTTCTGGGTTCTTGCCCGGTGCATATTTGGTCGACCTGCTACCGATTTGTAAGTCCCGTTGCTCTAGACTTGTGGCCTCGCAGGCTGATCGGCTGCGAAGTGAAGTATGTTCCATCATGGATGCCCGGTTCAGGATGGAAGAAACTGGTGAAGACCTGGAAGCGTGATTTGAACACGCTATTGGACACCCCATATGAGTATGTGAAAGAAGAGATAGTGCGCTTCCATTCCTCAATTAGGCCACCTACACGCTCTGATTGCGGAGTACTCCCTTTAGGCGAATGGCAGCACCTTCCCTTCCTTCGTCTCCCTTTGTCTCGGCGACTCCCCGGACGCCGAGCGAGAGGAACTCGTGAAGACGGCGGCATCGTCTCTCTACATCGGTGAGTCGACTCTTTGCCCCGTGACGTTCCGTGACTTAACGTCATTGGTCTCGCAGGCGCGGTCGACTCGGTTAGTCTTAACTTACGTTTTGGCTATTGGTTTCTTGGCGCTGAGGTTACCGGATCGTTCTATACAGACAAGCTCAGCAGTGACGACTTTCTTCCACGCCATGGCAAAGCACCCAGAAGTACAGAAGAAAGCTCAGGAGGAAATCGACCGTGCAGTCGGAACCGACAGACTGCCTCTCTTGCAGGATCGACACAGGCTGCCCTATATCGATGCCATCATTTCCGAAGTACTCAGGTGGAAGCCCGCCGTTCCTTTAGGTAGTCGATGACATCCTGGTGTTCTTGTGCGAAGCTGAGCCGTCGCTCTAGGCATGCCACATCGCTTAGAGCAGGATGACGTCCATGAAGGCTTCTATTTGCGTGAGGGATCCATCGTCGTGGCGAATATCTGGTGAGTGCTCTAGCATACGTATGGAATTTCATATTGATGACGTTTGAAATCAGGCAAATGCTGCATGATTCGGATACGTATGCGGAGCCCGAGGTCTTCAACCCGGAGAGGTTCATCGCCTCAGAGAAGAGAGAGGCTGAGATGGATCCGCGCAAGATCATCTGGGGTTTTGGAAGACGGTAAGCAGGAACAGCCTAAGAATGCGGTTCGCAGAGACTGATCTACATTGTTCCTAGCTCATGCCCCGGTGTGTTCACATATTCGCACTAATAGCGATCTTGGTTATGTGCTAATGAAGGCGTTCGTAGGCTTGTACCTTGCGGATACATGCATCTTTCTGGCTGTTGTGCAGATCTTGGCGGCGTTCAAGATCACAACACAAGATGGAGGCAATATACAAGATAGTGACTATACAACCGGGATCATCAGGTACGTCCCCGGTGGTCAGTGACGGTCTGGCACTAATAGAGACTCAGCCATCCTGGACCCGCCCACTGCACCGCATCTCCGCGATCGGCAAAGGCCGAGGCACTCATTCGCTCTGTTAGCCTTGACTAAACCAGCGGAGAAGTTGCAACGGCACCCCTCGCAATCAAATCATGAAATCACGTCCATATTCTCCACGACTAAACCATGCGCGTTCGCTGTAATTTTGGGTTTCGCTCTCTCGCCCCTCTGCTTTGTTCTCACAACGATGGCTCGTGACGAAACGTCACGGCCTTGTAATTTATTACTTCTGTTGTACCACTACAACAGACGACATCCTTTGCCACCGTATTCGTTCTAGATACAGTATGATATTGCTTCCTTAGTCACGACTTTATCGCAGAATTACCTGCTTGCCCGTCACGAACATATATACCCGCTCTTTTGATAACTTGACCGGCTTCGGTGTCGCCTCTTCCCATATTCACTCCGTGCTCAAGGTGATATGATCAGTTTTCAGCGAAACATCGTTGACATTTAGATGCATGGGGGCGTCGCGGCGTCGTCAGTCCTTGGTGCTAGATCAACAAGCTGCCTTCCAAGACGCGGACCCAACAGAGTACATGCTGACAAGTACCGTACATCTAGCAGGCCTTCGAGCCTCATCAGCGGATCTCAGGTCCGACCTTCATTTCAAAAGTGGCATCACTCTTCGTACTGCGACGAAATTACTTCCGTGCGTGTCTCCCCTTCACCGTCCTGAATCACTGACTTACCCGACACCGATATAGGCCACAGTACCCGAGGTTTCTGGAAACGCGCCGCGTGCTTCATGCTTTACCTGCACCGTCCAACCTCTGGGTTCGACGCGATGGATTGCTGAACCACAGAGGGGGAACTAGTCGGGCATGCGGCAGGCCGATGACTTCCGCCTCATTCCTTCATTTCCCTTTCCCGCTTCTTGCAAGACGCTCGGAGCAAGATCCAACCTTTCACCGGCACCGTTTGTACACATGCAAGTGCTCGACGCTTCTCCATTACAGCGAGACAGCCTTGCCCGAATAGAGAACAATGTTTCAAGTTGGCGAGAGCAGAATCATTCTATTTACATCGTACTACGACCCAAGCAATCCAACATATGCTCTTTACAGCTATTTCCCAAACGATAGGCCCCACGACGAAAAGGTGTACTCAGGCGCAGTCTACTGTTATATAATTCGTCGCAACAGGATCAGTGAGCGCTCTCCGCCTCCCACGCAGTCGCCACCATCATTGTTCGGTACCTAGAGCGCCTACCGAGCTTTAGACCTAACCTCCAACTAAATTCCCTCGCCTTCAGGTCGAAAGGACGGCTCTCGAAAGTCCTTAACAGATAACCTGTGTTGTTTTGTAAACATGAATGCTTTCTCCGCTTGCTCGGCTTACCATGCGAACCTGCGATTGACCATGTCCGCACCACTACAACAACGGGTTCACTTCTTGCTGGGCATGTCGCAGTATGAGATCGACGACACAGGAGATCCGCTACTACCAGACCTTGGTCTCGTCAGGCAGGACGTCGCAATAAGTAAGTAGTGTTGGGATATGGCAATATGGATTCATGCTCATGACGATCGCGAAATCAAGCGTCTGCTGTCGTGGAGGCCGTAGACTCGATGCCTGAGCCACATGTGCTTGAGCTACAGGATCCACACACTGGCGATATTGTGCAGGAGCCGGCTTCACGCTCTATCGTGCTCAAGACCAAACTCCCTTGGCTATTCGCGTATAGTTTTCTCATTCACATCAGTGACGGTACCTTTGGCTATCCCTTCTCTCAAGTGTAGTGCGTGTACTGATGATAGGTGACAACAGTGCCGGAGGACATTCACGAGCATGTCATTTGGGCTCTGGAGACGTTCATCGACGCTCTCATCGATTGCACGGACGTGCAACTCATCGCTTTGTACAGGAATGAAATGGACGCCATGTATGCCCATGCTAGGTCGGCTAAAATAACATCGATCTGTGACACAGAGGGGCTCGCTACAAAGCAAGGGCGACACAGGCTGCTTGCGTGGGGTTGAGATATGTTACAGATCGGTGAAGCTGGATATGTAGTACATCGCATGTCCTTTGCACCGGCACCATTTGTTGAAGTCGGCGAGCAAGAGTCGGACAGTGGGTGGTCAGTTAAACTTATATAGCAGCACTCATTGTGAGCTTGTTAATTGGACAATGGCCTCACAGCCACAGCAGCAAATGGCTGTGAAAAAGCTTTGCCAGTGGTCTGGGGCCACGGCGCGACGTCAGAAATTGGTGTGGCCGCGGCGGGAGTTCGGGCGCCTAAGTCCAACTTCGCTCGAATGGACGTTGTCAGAGCCGTAAACCTGTATCAACCACGCTCATATGGACATCAAAGTAGATCTTACAAAAGAATGGCCCATCGCGCAAATTTGAGTGATTTTCAATCGGATTTATAGGGATTTGTGAACGAGCAGAAGCACATTCTATACAGCAGAGGGCGGGAATAATCGTTTGCGAATCGACAATTTGTACTTGTTTGTTGCCTGGCTGCACCCCCTAGGCCGAAGTATGCTCGCTTCGCTCGCAACAACGTGCTACCCCGGCAGACACCCATAGGTTTTGCCTAGTAAGTCTATAGATGTATAACCTTTTGTCTTCGTGCAAACTCTCACTGACATCCAATGTCGTAGCGGCAGCAAGCGAAGGCAAAGATAACTCTATTCCTGCTGTGAGTTTCTAGATGTCATACTCCGAGTCGTATCCTGACATTGAACCACTGGCGTGTCCCGCATGCCTCGGAGACAGAAAGCCGGAAATTGACCGACCGGGAGACGCTGCGCAATATTTCAGTGAGATCATCGAGTTTCAGAGACAAGCTGTCCCGCCGGAGCAACTCTTTACAGCACATCGGTCGGTGCCGTTCATGTGACATCTACTCGGGCAGCCTGAGGCTGATGTACGTGTGGGACAGTTACCCCCTCATGATCTACACAGAAGCATTGACACGAAGCGGCGTGGATGATGATAGTGCACAGTCGCTGCTGGAAGGGCTTGTCGATACGCCTGCTTCTGACAAAACAGACTTGCGCGATCTGATTGTGGCCAAAGTATGCTTGTCACGTGTTCTGCGGCGGCGAGGAAAGCTCGGTTCAGCGAAGAGACAGTTAGTCAATTATCACTATCTCTGATCTCCAGATACAGACCTCATACCTGTGACAGCGAGAAATGGCTTGTCAAGTGGTTCCGCAAGAACCCACACCGGCTGCCGACTGCGGACTATGGCGAGCCCCTAATACCGGATGGCGAAACGGCCAGTCCAATCCTGGAAGCGCTTGGAGGACGTTCTTGGTTAGAAGGACGCCAGCGTACTGACAAGACAGATCATCGCATAAACAAAGCATGCAGGAATTGCCGCGCTGTGGAACCAATTGTGAAGCTATCCATCTGCGGAAAGTGCAAGACATTTTACTACTGGTGCAGCTCTCGGTTTGGCTTGGGCCAGGGATGTCAATAGCTAAATGTTCGCTAGCTCTCGAGAATGTCAGAGGAAAGATTGGCCGTTGCACAAGTAGGTGCTCAGCCGGATAATTGCTTATGCTAGTCCCTCAACAGTTTATATTCGACCAATAGGGATGCGTGCAAGTAAGCATTGACGCTAGCCTTCAGCTTCAGGCGTAGCCTGCACTGACCGGCCCTTCTGATACTAGAGGGTTTGCTTTAGAGAACGAGAAACTCAAGCTACTCTCCTTGCTGGATGCACCCGCTGCGCAGCGGCAAAAGGACTGGAACGCTTGGAAACTTGCCGTCGATAAGTTGCCCTACGCCAACGCGTTACGGTTGCATGAAGATCCTGGTCGAGCACGCACTCATCTCATAGTGGAGCACTCGGCCTACACTCCTAGTGCAGGGCCACTCGCGAAAGATAAATTCAAAATCGTTAGATGTGCGGTGTTCCGTATTGCTGATGTCGTGACCGAGATTGAGCGCATCTTGAAGCTCAGAGCTGGCAAAGGCTGGGAGCTCTGCGAGAAGATGCTGCATGAAGCATACCCAGTGGCAAGCGGCCTCGTTCTATTCCTCACATTTGGAGATGGTGACGGTGTCCCTCCGAAGCTCGGGCAGGGTTTGCATATATTCTTTGAGTTGTCCTTGCTCACGTTATGCTCATTCGATCTTCACAGAAGCGATAGGGAAGGTGCAACTTGAGTACACATCATATAACAAAAGTTGGCGCCAGACCATGAACAGGGACCTTCCCCCGACACAGCTAGTACTGCGCGAGGATATCAAGGACGCAGAGTTCGACTGAACTGCCGGAATGGAATTATTCTGTAGCAGAGCTGCTTACGGACTTAGTTCTCATGGTAGGTCAATCAGGCATCGCATTTCACGTATACATATAACACCGCTCACCGTAGTCCTGGGCAGGCGAAAGTACACATCAGGAACTTGTGAAAAGTCTCTGACGGCCTCGTCAGGGACTTCAGAGACCTTCAGAAAGGCTCAGAAGACGTCAGAAAGGCTCAGAAGTCCAGGTGTCAAGACTTCATTTTTTTTTCGAACACATCTCTCAGAGAGCCATCTTCAGATGGCTCAGGGCAGTTCAGGGCTCGTCAGCTTCTCAGGAATCGTCAGCCTCTCAGGAATCGTCAGTGCATAGATCGCCACAGAGTCACAGACACGATAGCATTCAGAAGACCAGATTGCATTGTGTCAGCTACCAGTAGATGAGTACCAGAAATAGCAGTTATCGTAACACCAGCTGTTGAAAGCTGGGTTAAGTCGTACAAAACAGAAGCGATGTAATACTATGTCAATGTCTACCGAACGTGTCGTCCTCGCCGCCAGACTGCACCGGACTACTCGGATCACAAACAGTGATGTTGTCCTCGTCGTCTGCAATGCGCGGTGCCCATGTAGTCTCGATGTACGGAATTGCAAGATCTATGTACTTGTCGAATCGGCGACGCTCGATGATCTTCGCGACGGACTTGTCGTGCCAATAGGTAGTGACACTGCGGTAGCTATCGCCACTGAAGGCGAGATCGCCGTTGTATTGCCCAGTCTTCCAGGCCGTAAACACATGCTGTACCTGCAGCAATTGTCAATTATACAACGAGATGCGAGTGCAAGAGCACTCACCACTGTGGCTGCGAGTGCGAGTGCACCGCGCGCCGGCTTCGTATCAGTATCTTTGATTCGGCTTCCTTGTACTGCGGCCAGATGTGTCGCAAATGACTTGAGAACGTAGGCGGATTGGAGAGCCCCGAGAGGATGCTCAAGCTGTGTGGATGCACCCGGTGATGAGCCCTTAGCTCACCTACCCGCCGAAAACGCCATTTACGGTCGATACAACAGTACACTAAGTCAGAACGGTCGACGCACTGCCCGTCCGTTCGAGGGAACCGCCCGATGTTCGAAGCTCAAGCGTCAATGTTCGGAACCCTTAGTGGCAGAGGCGAGCGGTTTAGAAGCGTTGCTACATTGGTAGGACTCCGGGGCAAGTACATGGCTACGTCAAACTAACTAGTGACGGCCTCGGCAACTCTCGTATCTATGTCCTCGACCTCCACACCCATGACCACCACCCCTACCCCTACGAACAGACGGACCGGCGTCGAAGCTACGGTCAGTGTTGACGCGCTCGAGCAGGCTTTCGAGCAACCCGACGAGGGTGCCGTGCGTGCGGCGCTGGTCGACTGCGATGTTGTGAATCACTCGACCCATGGACTCGAGGTTGTCGGGCAGCTGGCGGAAGTCGGACAGGATCAACGACTCGCGCTGATACTGCGGGTTCGCGAGAGGGCGACGCTCGGCCTGGTTGACTTGTTTGAGCAGTACCAAGGTCTCGGACCAGGCGATCGTAGGGTAAGGCGAACCTAGGATATCTCCCTGGTTGCCATCGCGGTGAAAGACCTCGTCGAGGTAACGCATCAACTCGTTGATCTCGGGGAACGACCTAGGAGCAGGAAGCGTATCGTTCGCTAGCAGGATGGCCCGGCTGCGGGACTCGAACAAGAATCGCTGTTCGAAGGTCGGTTCGATGGTTCGAACGATAGTCTAAGTTCGGAGGCACGTACAATCATCCAACGGACTCCGTGGGCCCAAGCCAGCCACTCTCCGGGACTGTTGGCATCGTATCGCGGCTCGACAAGTCCCTCGGTCTTGAGGACCTCTAGGAGGCGGTAGTAGCGGGCAGCATACACTTCGGAAGTTGGGTCGAGGTGCGGCATGTTCGTGTAAGTCAGGCGAACTCCTGCAGCTGTCTCATATCTTCGAGGACTGTCACCGGCCCCGGTTATGACCTTCGCCGTTCGGGGACGGTCGCCCGTTATGCGGAACCTGCGGAAGGCCGAGTTGGATTCTCTCATGTGTTAGTAGGTCCGGGTCGAGCGTTGTGACATTCTCCGATTGGCTGTTTTCCTTATCTCTTTCATTCATCATGTCTTGTATTTCTCTTGGCTCTCTTGGTCTTCGGACCGTATTTTCCTGTATATACTCTGGGACTTGTTCCCTTCGAATCTCAGAGACCCCCTTACCCTCTCAATCTCACCTCGCACCGGCGAGGTTCGTCAGCCAGTCAGTACGTTCGAAAGTCAGCAAGTTCGCCAGTCAGCCAGTACGTTCGAAGCCAGTCAGTCAGTCAGCCAGTTCATCAGGAAAAACCAGGTTTGCTTGTCAAGCCACATGGCAACACATAAATGCTTGGACAACTTGGTTAAGTGTTTCAGGACCTGTAAGGCTTTGTCAAAATAGCCGTGCTTGCATAAGATGCAGTTTCCTTGACTAAGCATCCCTTCAAGAAGATATTGTGTTACCTGCAAGCAAATTTTGGCTAGGGGATTTTCTTTATTCTCGGAGGTCTTACATTGACTCAATCATGAGTTCTTAAGTATGCATTTTCAGGCGTACTACTTTCAAAGTATCTATCATAGTAAATGTAGTACTTCTATCTAGTAGTCTCAGTGTGCTCTCTATGGACGTTGGTGGTCTGTGTCCAGAACACAAATTGGAACTGGCAAGGCCATCTGGATGCATTTTATGAGTCCGGTACGGTGTGCACAGACACAACTTGCACGATTCACGGAGCCTGACGAACAGCCTGCGCCTGGTCGCCGCATTGAACAACTGAGTGTTCATTCTGCCTGCTGCCAAATCCGCCAACGCTCTCGCAGCGTTCTGCGACGGCACTGGGGGAGTCGCTTGTGTACGAGACATTCTCGAATGCGGTCATGGTGTAGGAAAGGTTGCGGCCATTTTGGACTGTAAATGGTGGATCATGCAGGAGCTGTAACAAGCTATCAGTGACCCCAATGCCATGCACCCGTATTAGACTCACTGTAATAAGCGGGTCTATGAGGATTGAGATCACGCACTGGCAGGTTGGTAAGGCATCAAGATATGTCTACATTTAAGGGGTACGCGCTGGAGAGTAGGTCAGTGATGTCGGTGCTAAAGGGAGCGTCAACAACAGCACCACAAGTCACAATATGGTGCACGGCTACTCACAGTACTTGGGAGATGCGGTTGATGCTGGTGAGGCCGGTGAATACTTCGGCAACGAAGGGAGACATCTGGGCAGGAGCGTACATCATGTCAGTCACAGAATCCAAGGGTACAAGTCATTTAAACCTACACGTCGGAGAGTTGCAGACGTCAGAAGCCAGGTTGAACGACTAGGATGGACTCTTGGCTGAGTACTGTGGTGACGTTGGGCTGAATGACGGGGACTGCGGGCTGTAACGAGGTGATGTCGGGGATAATGATGGGGAAGTAGGTGAGTACCGAGGACTCGTGGGCGAGTATCCTGGCAATGTGAGATTCAGCGCTGCTGACGTCGGCGAGTATGTAGGCGAAGTTGGTCCACGCACTCGGGATCATACCAAATCTCTACCACTGCCGTGACAGTGCACAGAGACGTGCGATGTGCGGTGCGAGGAACACGGACAGTGAGGGCGTCTTGATGTTCGTCGCAACATTGATGATTTCCTTCAACCGCGGCACGCAGAGCGTGACATTCTCACTGGATACACCTGCGTGATGGAACGTGTTCAGTGTCATCTGCGTCGCTGGTTCGCCGATAGACTGCGTACCACACATCTCACCTGGCTGCGCCACGGTTTGATTGAACTTCGCCCGGGCCTCCCCATGCAGCGAACGTAGCACAAAGGAGCCAGTGGGACCCGGTGCGGAACAGGAGTGTTGCATTGTTCTGGGTCTCCTGCGATACTATACGACTGTCGCCACGAATGACAACCAGCCGCTCCGCCAGCTCGCACACGGAGTCGATAACGTAAGCTGGGTCGAGGTCGCTTAGTTTGCGTCGGTCGATATGGAAGATCTGCACCGTGTTCTGTACACTACGCTGAAAGTTGACACGAAGGTGGTGAGGGACACTGGAATCCTGCGCGGAATACGAACTTGCGTAACAGACGGTGATCCTGGACGACTCGGAGGCTTCGCTTGCAGCTCCAGAGAACTGTTGTCCAAGCCAATGGCCTGTCCACCCGGTGTTGATTGTGGCAGCTGTGCGCGCGTGCATCCAGAGGACCTAGACCGTCTGCCGCGTTATCAACGGGTACCCCATCGTAGACACGACACTCGCCAAAACGCCATCTGTCATGTCTTTGCCACGACCGACGTGCTTCGTCGCGCCTCGCATACCCACAAGTCGGAACTCCGTACGTCGCGTCTTCGTTGAACAGCGACCACAGGACATCACATGCAGTTCGTTCAAAACAGCGTACTTGTCCGTCTTCACTGGGCGTCAATATGTTGCATATTAGATTGTATGGACGGATGGTGGGCGATGATGGCAGGCGTGACATGGTGCGGTAGCCTTCCGGGAGGGACCCACAAAGAAGCACTAGTGTGCGCATCAACACAGCGCGGACAGGGGTGCTCCACGGTCAGTTTGCCGGACATCGATCATCCGGCCGAGGTCAAACTTGAAGATGACGGTGGGCACGACGTGGACCAGCTGTGCACGGCGGAGTAGCGCACCGAGAGGGCTCAGCAGCGTGCGCGTTGACACAGCGTGAACGGGTGCGCCAGTTCGCCAGAAGACGATACGTTGTGTACTGTACTCGATCATCCGGCGACGGCGATAGGATGCTGCGCTCGGAGGGTGCATAGCAGCCACACATAGTGCGGTTGTGCGGTGTGCATATTGGGACCCGGGCCTGCGCGCAGATGAGATAGGTTGAGGTCCTGCCTGCTTGAAGCACAAGGTGCTTACCGACGCGAGCATGGGCTTGACCAGCAAGCTCGACGCGCCACGCACGATGAATGCCAACTGCCCCGTGGTACTGTCGCACCTGCCAGATTGAACCCGGTGAGTGACGACGGTGGAACTGATATCAGGACACATACGCACACTTCGAGGTCGCCACAACGCATGGCCCGAGGCTTGCTTGCCGGAAGACGATATATGGTGTCTTCGTCGGTCATGCCGATGCGCAGGGTATGTGCTCGCCACGAAGGACCTCGTTAGCATCCCGAGGAGCAGTGTCGAGCACCGGCCGTTCACGTAGGTACCAGAACACTGTAAAGCCAGGCTAGGTCAGTCAATGAAGCTGACAGGCAGATGGTACGATGCGCACCAGTGTCCTGCGTGTTCTCCGTCTCTGCGCATATGTGCTTGCAAGGCAGAGCCTGCAAGTCGTGGACATCGTGGCCGTCTCTCCGGTCGATCGGCATGCGCAATTGGGCGAACCTGCTGTACTTCGGATGTCAGCTGTCCGTGTGCATCATTTCCCGCTCGGACCGCTGGCGGGCGAGGGCGAGCAGAGTCCGCTATTACGGAACCACCCCTGGTTCTACAGCGTGGATGACGATACGAGGCTCGAGCACGCTGGCTGTAGGAGGTGTGAAAGATCGCAACCATGTGCAAGGACGTGGCGCATAGACGTACTGGGTTCACGACGCCCTCGGATACTGGGCGACGGGCCTTGTCCACGTCGTCTGCCCGGGCCTCGTATGGTGGACAGTGTGTCCTCTCAGGTATTGTCTTCGTGCGGGAGGCACGGAGCAGCTTGAACGTTGACCGGTGCGGGAATGTCGAAGGCGGCCTACTGCATGCGCAAGTGAGTGAGTAATGTAGATTGACAAGTCAACAACGTACTGGAACTGGATCAGGATATTCTTCAGACGAAGGGCAACTGTTGTGGTGGGTACTGCGCAGGTAGGGTTTAATATTACAGTGCCAAGGTCAATGTGGTCATACGTAGGGTTGCTACCATAGAGTTTGATAAGCGTATTTACTGGCCCAGTTGTTCAACAAAAACCTATGTGCTTTGTCCAGTACGTTGTCAGTGGTCCAGTCATTCGGAACGTTGGGACGTGAGTTCGTACGAGTGGGGTTTGGGAAATGGGGAACTAATTGACAGGACTGGCGGATCATTCGTAAAGGTACTACGTCTCCAGGCGGCGTGCCGTCCGCCCTAAGGGGCATCTTTCGGACATCGTACATCATGTGTACGGGGTCGGCAGCGGCAGGGAGTTTGGCATACCATTCAACGTAGGCCAGGGGCCTTGCTGTGCCCATTCCTCTGGGGCTGGCATCTCTGAGACAGCACCGTGTTGGTAGATCTTCTCTGGTAGCTTGAAGATCGTTTGACTCGCCCTATGCGAGTTCCTGGTGAAAGTTTGTTTAGACAGTAGAAATGAAGTGTGTTGACCTACTCACCTTGGAGACCAGTTGCCTCAGCATTGTCGCTCGCAAGACACGACCGTATCGAACCGTGCGGGTTCTGTTCCACAAGACGGCTTCGCCTTGACTGCGTCGTGGTCCGGGTTGTCGTCTGTGAGGGGAACGGTAGCGAACTTGAACCATGGAAGACGTCAACGCGAGAGAATGGAAGATAGGAGCCGCCTTCTCCGCCTCGCTGGCGGTCAGTGGGCGACCAATTTGTTGAGAAGATATGCTGGTTGAGGGCTTTCGCAAATCCAGGCGCTTGATGCTATCCGCAATGGACACGATGGACTGTTGCGAGACGGACGGATGCTTCGGCAAGGTTAGGCCAGCTGGAGGACAGCGTGCATGATCTTCGGTAACGTCAGGGATCCGTGCGTCGCAATGCGCTCCTCGTGGAGTCTCTGGCGAAGCGTCTCGTACATAGCGACCTTCTCCTGACGCTCGAGCCACTTGGTCATTTGAGGCCTCTCGTTGCGATGGTTGGACGCTCGCCAGGCCTTCTTCGCACAGTCGATGTGCAGGCGTTCGAAGAGTTCGGTATTGTAATTGTCGGTAGTGCCCAGGTTGCGAATAGATTCGACATAGTGGTGGAGGGAGTGGAACTTGGGTATATTGAGGTGTTCTCGTATGCCGAGGGTCTTCAGAATCTCCTTGTTCTTATGGTAAGTCTTCAGCGCATCCTCTAAATAGGTCAGCGTCGTGTCGTCGTGCGTCGAGTACTGGGCAATGTAAATAAAATCGAGAAGAGCGCGGAAGGTCGTGATGACCGCGTGAGGTAGGCGTCCGACGAGACATCCCAGCAGGATGCGCGCGATGTCCTTGCGCTCGCTGCCAGACACCTGGGACAGAGAGGATATGCCGTTCTTGAAGCGGCGCGTACCGTACGCAGGGGTAAGCAGCGTATGCGCTGGTCGAGCTCGGATTCGTCCATAAGATCACCGCACCACTCTATAACGTGCTTGAAAACGCCTTGGTAGAGTTGGTGGAGAATATCCGGTGTTATGCAGTGGTGGATGTCTGCGTAGGGTAGGTCCTTCCAGAACGGTTCTACGACGTATCCTGAGACGTTATATTCCTTGCAGGCGTTATAGAACGCCGTCGTGCCCTTCTTTCCTCGAGTTTTGGCCTTCCGCAGGACGTCCAACGTCCAGATTTGTCGGCGCGGCGTCTTCGCTGTGTTGTCTCCGAGAGCGATCTCTGGGCACTGACAGATGCTGCAGGTGCCGTACTTGGTGCACGTCACCAAGCACTGCTCGGGTAGTCAGCAACGTAGGACGCAAGAACTGGGTGGACGCGCCGAATTTTGCCATCCCCTCCTGTCACGTCTATGCCCTCTTTCCCAGCCTTGATGAGCGGCTTGAGGATCATCTTGACAGACGCGTGAAAGAGTTGCTGAACGAGTGCGCGATGCTTGCGATCGCTGAGGCCGATAGAGTCGACCTTGTCGACGGAGAGGTATCCTATTAGGATGCACGCATGCTCTGAAGGCTTGCGACGCAGAGCCTTCGGAATGTTGCCAAGGTCATGTAGACGGGGTACGCAGACTTGTTCCCAGAAAATTGGGTTAGTTGCGTCTTGTCCGTCGAGATAATAACGGGGGCCAGGGCAGCTCCCTCCGGTAGCAGGCTCTGAGTAGAGCAGTAATGAGTACGCTGTAGGCACAATCAATAACAATGAAACACTTACTTGTACAGCGTTCCACCATTTGCCTGTCCACATCTCTGTGTAGATACGGTTCTTGCGACTCACGTCTGAGAAGATTCGGCGTGGGCGATACACGATGCGGTCCGCGTGGGCAGGGTTTCCGAGTAACGCCCTGATCGCCGCTATGATGTCGCGGAACTGAACGAGATGTTGCTCGCCTGGTCGGTCCTTGAAGGTTATCCACTGCTCCATCCACTCGGCTCTGTCAGGTATTGAATCGACCTTTTGCAGGAGTGCGCGCATGTTGTGATAGGATAGGCCGAGTTTCTCTCGTACCTAGGTTCATTGTCAGAAGGCTGAGAATCGTGTGGAATCGACACTCACGTTAGGTATGTTCAGAAATCGGTCAACAGCACCTTGGCTGACGCCCTCCTTGACGCACCAGGAGGCAATCTCCCAGTCCATTTCTGAATCGAACGGCTCCCACAGAGAGCTTTCATCTAAAATAATAGGTGAGCACATCACGTCTGTATCGTAACAAGTTCCAATTTGGCTTACTGGTCGGTTCGCCGTCATCTGCGTCTTCAGGGCTCTGTTTTGCGAAGTGCTTCCTCCACGCATCCCTCATAGTCCGGCCCTCTCCCAATACATGTCCGGCAGCATTATCGACCTCTTCGACTCGCGTGTCTTCGTCGTCATCAAGTTGTATTGCGGACTGACGACCGCGAGCCGCTGACGATGAAGATTCGGCCGCCGGAGGATCGCAGCCTGAGGAGCTGGCGACAGGTAAAGGGACGAACATCATTTCTTGTTCGGCCTGTGAGCCGAAAGCGTCATCCTCATCCTCACTCTGGTCACTCTCAGTGCCGTCTTCATTCCCTGGTCGCAAATTGGTGCGCATGACGATCCTTCACCTCTGTTGTAGGCATGCCTAATAGGTTGTAGGTCGGGCCTTTAAAGATTAGTAGTGTACGAGGACTGGATTTCAATCTCACCTAACTACTGCCTGCACTCATTTCCCCTGAATCGACGATCCTCAGCTCAGCATCCAAATAATACGGCTTATTTACCTTTTTATACCATGCGCATTTGCGCTTGTGACTGGTGGCCATCAGCCCTGCATGGTATCGAAGGTTCGTCGCAAGCGGCACATGTCTGCGCAGCAAAGCCTCCAAGTGCCGTTTTCTGGACATGTCTTCAACCTTGGTGAGTATTCGACATCCAGAGATTATCTGGACTCACCGTTTAGTCCAGCAACGTGTGTGTTCCAGAAGTGGAGAACAGAGTAAAAGTGAAACGACCTGGAGGCTATTCCGGTGAGGTGCCAGCCGCCCAAGATCGTTAGGACTTGATTACGTCCTGAGCTCGCAGCGCTTACGTCGCACGTCAGTTCGCTTCAGTCGCACATCCTTCGCTTCGTTCTTCCCTCACTCCTCACGCATGTTGACTTGAACACCACATGTATTCGGTATTTTCAGTACGTGACCTCTATTGTTTCTCCTTCATGAGAGTGGACGTACGTTAACTGACGCCGTCCGCTCAAATGCACAACACTCTCTGGTGCAGAAAGCTAGTGAGTGCGATGTTATTTCCCCTGAGCCCACAGTAACTCACGCCTGTTGTACTGTATGTACCTTTGCGCAGCGACACGACCGCATGGTGTAACCGACCCACCGCACGGCGTAAGTCGATTACGCCTCGACGCAGGGCGTGGCGCGGAGCGTATGTTTTGATGGTGTGCCTCATTTGGACGGCCGCAAGGGCATTGCGGCCGTCCAAATGAGGCAACTATTGCACACCAGCCGCTCGGCGTCGGCCGC
>NW_025955253.1:0-49406 GCF_022376445.1 Fomitopsis serialis | reverse complement strand
TCGGCGCCCAAGTACGTCTGGATGTGTCTCCGTGTTCCGTGCGTGTTCATGCCGTTGTGTCATCCAGACATCGTCGCGCACCGCAGCTTGGGCCGTCTCGCTTCTCCAGAAGGTTGTTCACAGCGCGTGTCTAAGGGCGGCGAACCCCGGTACGGTAGGACTCGACTTGTTCCCCTATCCGTTGAGCGAGCGAGCACGGAGGGTAGCAGTATGATGAACGGAGGCTTCTGCGCGATACAATCGCCTCCTGCAGTCCTGGATTGCCCCAAAGTAATCGTGTCGGTACCCCGCGATGATGATTATGCTAATGCGCACCTGTGGGTAAGATTTACTCAAGCTTCTGCTTTCGCCTTCGTGCGGATGCGCCAGCTATGCGTTCCGAGACGCATGACGTGAGTTCGTGGCACTGCCATAGCGTGATAATACACCACGACACCACTGCATTTGGCGGACCCTTCAACAGGGTACGCGCAGCTCACAAACTCTCAGCCGTTACGGACACATACATTGTACTCCTGTGATTATTTACTGTAATGAAGAGCGCATGAACGAGTGCGGAGAACGGGAGGTCGACGTCAGTCGAGCGACACGATGGTATGCCGGCCTCCACCCTACACTGAAGTGAAGAACAGGTACAGCACACAACCACTACGCTTCGCACAAGAGGACACCAAGGCATACAAGCGTTTTGGGGGCGAGGGGTCGTCGGGGAACGTGTCCTTCCTGCAGCACGCATCGCAGGCTGTATGCAGTAGGGTCCGGGAAGCCAGCCACGCGTACCATCCGAAAATCGCGGGCCGACTACTCGTGGTTGGTGGCCGTTCTTACCGTAGCTTCCACGATGATCGCCAGTGGTCGCCCGACTCGTAGGCTGCTTCCACGTGCACAACTTCCTCCGAAATATTAGTGCGGTCGTCGAATGAGTCTTTGGCTGTCCTCGGCGCGACTCCGGCCCCGCATACAACGCCAGTATAACGGAGCCACAAAAATGCATCGGGGACTACAACGTCCACATTTGAGTCACGAAATGAGCCTGGGACGAATGGGGGCGTACCCTCGTGTTGGCAGACCTGCGCGGACCACACGATTGGTCGGATTCGACAATATACACCGTCGTCCGTGGTCTCCGGTGTCGAGCGTCTCAAGAGCGCCCGACAAAGGTAGTCAAGAGGGATGGTAACGCCTGCAGAGTAACGCCTGCAGAGAAGATCAGGGGCTGCGTCGACTGAGACTGACGATAGACTCGCAAAGGGGTAGTGGCGAGAAGATATCTGCAAGAACGATACGTCAGTGTGAACGGACGAGTGGCAGTAGATGGGTATTTCAACTCAGAGGGAGGATGTATGCATGCGCCGGAGGGGCGAAGCCGGGAGTGAATGCAGGAGAATAGGGAATGGCGATCGTCGTCTCAACAACGCATGCCTCGCATACATACGCGTCACCACGGATGGCAGACCCGGTCGACGTGTGTCCTCATACCGGACATGCGCATACTGCGAGTCGCAGTCAAACCGTCTATGTTAGAACTGGACTGGCATCCTTCATGAGCGCTCTGGTCGTGGCGATCCCTCCTCCTCCCGCTCGGTCCGTCGGAGTCCTGCTCAGTGTAGTGGGAGTCGCGCATATAGTCCACATGACCGACTGGTTTGGGGTGCAGCTGGTGACGACGGCTGCCACGTTGAAGACTGGTGGTTGTTCTGCGTGAGGAGGTCGCCGCGCGACGCAAAGGCAATAGCGAGATCGGGACGCGATCTCTCAGCCACAGACGCGGTCGACCGTCGACCTGTCACATGTCACCTCCGTCGACGCGCTCAGGCTGCGATTCGATTGCTCCCTGGCCCACCCAACTTCTGCCGCACTGCAATGGCGGCGTGATCTATCTGTCCATCCAAGGCCACTACAGAATGTGTGCTACGCCGCCTACGCTGGCGCATATCCGCCATTCCGTCTACGTTGTCGATGTCTGCAGCAAACTTGTAGCCGCCCCTGCCAGGGAGCTCCTCCCGCCGCTTTGTGTTTCGACGGGCGACTGATCAGCGTTGTCGCTCTGCTCGGAACCTTGAGCCTGGGCTTGAGTGCGTTGAACTCGTCACGACTCGGAGAACCGCACACGCGGAAACGTCGCAGGCGCAGGACACTATCAAGCATCACTCAGAAGGACAACACCGGTGCCGTATGTACGAGTCGATACCATAAAACCTGGTATGTACCACTGACTACCAAGCCATGTCGCTTCTTTCTTGTCCCTCTGACGATTCCTGGTACATGTGACTGCATCCGATCTGCCGTTGCAAAGGGCAGGCCCAAACGTACGTATGTCGCAACTTTACGACGATGAAGCACATGCCTCCGACTCCGACATGGGTGGGAGCTGGAAGGACTCTATCGAAGTCTTCCTACTTTTTGTGAGTCCTTTGAGCTTGTCGGCGGCCAACATCTGACTTATTCAAATGCTTGACGAGCTAGGCTGGGCCATTCTCCGCCGTTGTCACCGCGTCTCCTATTTCTTGGCTGAGCTCATCGCAGTTAAGCGTGCTGCCGCCAGCGGCGCGCCCTCGGATGACATGAAGCCCTCTTCGTACGCTCAGGGAGACTCCACTGGCTAGCTGAATGACGTCGGTCAGCGCACTGCGGACCACGAGCTTGACCATCGTCCTCTCTTCTGCTCTCATCGCGGTACGCGTAAAGGCTCCAACACTACATCTCTGTCGTCTCGGGGTCGCAGCCCGACCTCGCGCTTGTGCGGCAGCACCGCTTCATGGGATTGCAGACGCGGCGGGTGCCCGTCATCATCGATATCCTTCCTACCTTCCTTCACCTCGCACTCTTCCTCCTGTTCGCCGGCTTCGCCTTGTTCTTCTGTCCACTGCATGCCGGTCTGTCGTACGTCGTCATCGTGATTGCTGGGATAACGTTCATTGCCTACGCCGGCTTGAGCCTCCTGCCACTCGTCTTCCCCGGTTGCATCTACAAGGCCCCCGTCGGTGACGACCTGTTGGCGCGCCTCTTCGGAAAGGCACACCGTAGCTTTTAAGTCGACGGTACTTCAGCAAGTACGACGCCGAATGTATCAGCGAGGAGGGGTGATGGGGTAGCACAGGTGAAGAACAGTGTGGATCAGTTTGTCCACGGTTCCCTTAGCTGGCTCTCCTCGTTCTTAGCGAATTCCTCCATTCCGAAGATTGTCGCCGAAGCTGTTGCCAGCATCCCAAACGCTCTCTTCTATTCTGCAAATCAGACATACCTTCATACCAGGTATCACCTCACCATCGGCCCATTGCAATTGTTGAGCTGATTGTTTCTTGATTCCGCATCAGCAACAACCTCGCTGCCAACCGGCTCAACGAAGTATATACCACGGACGTTCGCACATCCAGGACGTCTCCAGCCGGCATCGAGCGACAGTTCAAGCCTTTGCGTCATCCATATACAGCCGTGATACGGTGGTGTTATCTACATCGCCAGAGATTGCTATGCGATATCGGTCGCGATCGAGTGCACCAGGCTGCGTCATGAAAGCCTCCGTACCGCGAACCGCCATCTTCCGAATGCGATGATCCTCCAAAGCACAATGAACCGAGCTGTTGCAATCAACAACGCAGGAAGCGCGTCCGTCATCGCAAGTCCTTGCCCTCCCGGGCCACGGCCACGCATACCAACGTATAAAACGAGAGGTGTGCCTACCGTACTATCCCTCAGCTCCTCTTCTCCTTTTGAGCCCACCGAGTAGGTTGCCGGCAAGTGAGTGTTCACCGACGGTGGCAGTTTGAATTTGCACTTACCCCCTGCACCCCTCTAGCCTTGCTCTCTTGTTTGACGATTCACGTTCTTTCCACCGAAATTCTTACAAGTCGTCATGCGTTACTCTACGATCGCCTCTGCCGCCCTTCTGGCGGTGGCAACAGCTCCCGCGCTCGCTCACCCGGTCACCATGTGAGCCCTCGCTATTTATCCTTATGTCATGACTGAGCATGCAATAACAGTCGCGCGACCGAGGATGCTTCCATGGTTGAGCGTGAGCTTCAAGTTGGACTGCTGGAGCGCGGCTACTACGACAACGTCCTCCCTCGGGACCGCAAGATGAGCGACGGGTTCGTGCATGTGGGCCCCGCGGCTCAGAACCACGCCGGGCAGCGTGCGCTGGGGCAGTGGGCGGAGCAGGTCAGGCAACAGGGGCGGCCAGGCTTCAGCACGCTGCGACGAATCCTCCCCCGAACCGGGCTGGGCCGAATGGTCGGCCTCATCCGCAGCCGAACGGTGGCTCGGGGCACAACGGCGGCGCCGGGCGGGGGCGGGAGCCCCTCACCGTCGCCGGGAGTACGACCTCGACGGCGAGCTGTTCGAGCGCGGCTTCGAGATAGACGAGCTTGACTGAGAGGATGTAGCCTGATCGTGGGGTTGTTACGATATTTTTCCGCCTGCTGTACGCATCGTGTACATTGTTGCGTGGTTTGGAGAAGGAGGGTCTATCGACGGTGTCCTTTTGGCTTGTTGTATGTGGGCAGCATTCATCTAGGTTAGTCTGTTCTGAGCTGTTGTCACTGTGTTTCGTGGCTAATTGGTGTGAGCAATACAGCGGTCCCTCGAGCAACGGCAGTGCAACCAGTGCAGTACCCACTGATATGAGATCAAGACTACTTCGTATACGCCTGCGATTGACCAGCTGATTGCAACCTATTTCGTTCTGATCTTTTCTGAGTCAGCAACAACTTCTATGCCGACTCGCTCAACGAAGTGCTGGCGGACGTTCGCACGTCCAGGACGTTTTCAGACTGCATCGAGCGACGGTTCAAGCTTCAAGCTTTCAAGCCTTTGTGGCATCGCTAAGTATATGCAGTCGTGATACGATGGGATAATCTGGGGTGACCTACACCGCCAGAGATCAACGTAGTTGCCATGCAATCGCCCATCATATTAACTCGGCTACTAGAGATGAATGCTCTCACTACTCCCAGAGCATCGTAGCTGGGCATACAGTGACGTCGTTCCTCACTTATGTCACCGATGCTATGTGTTGACAGCAGTTAGTCCAGGTATCATTGACCGTGAAACCTGCCGGCTGCGCCCCTCTGTAGCAGCAGACCACTCGTACTCGACGAGTAAATGGTGCACATATGTCCCAGGCTGCGTCGAAAGAAGCCTCCGTACTGCGAGCCGCCATCATCCCAATTCGAAGCACAATGACCCGACCTGATGCGATGAACGGCGCAAGATCTGAAATTGCTGCTGTGCTCCCAAGTCGGTGCACGGCCACACATGACAGCGTACAAAGGAGAGGTGCGCTTGCCGTATCCCTCAGCTCATCTTCCCCTTTCGAGCTCACCGAGTAGGTTGCCGGCAAGTAAGTGCTCAGCGACCGGTGGTACTTTGAATGTTGCACTTACCACTTGCACCTCTCTAGCCTCGCTCTTTTGACGACTCACGTTCCTCCACCGGAATTCTTTGTCTTTGTAACGACCCAGTGCATTAAAGACACCATGCGTTACTCCCGCTCGCCTCTGCTGCCCTTTGGCGGTGGTAACTGCTCCCGCGCTCGCTCACCCGGTCTCCATGTAAGCCCCTCGTTATTGATTCTTATCCCTGGCTGAGCATACAAAAAAGTCGCGCGACCGAGGATCCCTCCATAGTTGAGCGTGAACTCCAAGATGGACTGGTGGAGCGCGGCTACTATGACGACCTCGTCTCTCGGGACCTGGAGGCACGCAAAAACTCTGACCGTGGGGCTAAGCATCTCGCCGGGATGAAAGAAGGATGCGACGAAGCAGCGTCAGCGCCAGGGCCAGTCCACGGCGACTTCTAGCGGGTCAGCTCGTCAATCTGGGTCTGGGCCTGCTTCGTCTCATCCGCAGCAGAACCGCCAGAGGGAGTACGACGTCAACGGCGAGCTGTTCACGTGAGCCCCTCGCTATCTATCCTCATCTCATTGCTGAGCATGAATATCAGTCGCACGCCCGAGGATGCCTCCGTAGTTGAGCGTGAGCTCCGAGACGGGCTGGTGGAGCGCGGCTTCTACGAAGCCCTCCTCTCTCGGGGGCTTGAGGCGCGCACAATGCTGAACATGGAGCGAAACAGCAGATCCTCCAGGGGCCACCGGGGCCGGCGCGCACCCAAGCTCGGCGAATCATCAGGAATCGTCAGCGGAACAAGGCTCAGGCTGCCAGCGGTCGTCAGCCTCATCCACAGGCAACGGTGGCTCGGGGGTCAACGGCCGCACCTGGAAGCGGGAGCCCATCACCGTCGCCGGGCGTATGATAATGGCGAGCTGTTCGAGCGCGGCTTCGAGATAGACGAGCTTGACTGAGCCGGCGTAGCATGGTCATGGGGCTGTACGATGGATTTCCGCCTGTTGTACGCACCGTGTACGTGAGTACCACTCGTAATGTCAACCGTAACGTGAAGATTCAGTCGTACGTGCTTGGAATTGGTGATCAGTTGAGTTTTGCTCATATAACGTCGTTATGCAGGCCAAACATCCCGAGCAGTACTTAACGGTGCATGACCCGGTCGGAGTGGCTAAGTACATGAAGCTGGCGGAAGGATGGGAACGGCTCTGGATGCCGCTTCGACGCGTCTGCGTCTGTGGTTCAGAATTTGAGCGTGTACGTCACTTCGTCTCTCCAGAGATCGTTACAAGTGCCTCCTCTCCGAGTCAGCTCATGACCTTCACCCCGCAGACCAGATGCCTCTCGTATGTCGTCTGGAGCCCACCGATTCCACACAGCGTCGACGGCGTTTCCCGGCTAAATTCCTGTCGGGCAAGGACACAGTGACTCGTAGGAGTCTCATCGCCCTTGTAGCCTTCCACTCGACGCAGGTACTGTTCTACGGCCGATGCGACGCGGATAAGCTCGGAGAAGCCTCAGACGTCCCAGACGATGTGGTACAAATATTCAGTGTTTTGACTGTATGCTTTGACGCGGCTCGGCCACGAACTTGAACGTTCCATCCACTCTTGCTCCGGAAGTAGGTACGCTCTTTGAACGCGCATTTGCCAAGGAGAATATCCGTTGCTGCCATGTACAATTTGAAGCTTCAACGCCGCCCAGCGAAGCGGCCTCTCATGTTGGTCAAGTTCGTCTCCTCGTGGTAAGCATGGTATTCTTCCCCCGATGCGCTCGCGACCTATCACGACCCTGACCCGATCCGCACGGGCATAGGTGCGCCCACTGCATCGAGCTGGCCCCCGCTTTCAACAAGGCCGCGGCGTCGCTGAAGGGCGTCGCGAAGCTCGCCATGTTCGACTGCTCCGACCACACGCAGTTCGACTTCTGCAAATCCATCAGCATCAGGTCTTTCCCGTGAGTAGCTTCAGCCTACCGAGCGTCGTAGTGAATAGACGGCCTGGGATCATCCGCTAGGACGCTACCGGTCTACTGGTACGGCACGTTCGCCGCGTACCCAAGATCCTTTGACCGCCGACGGGATCTATCCGGTCTGAAGGCGTCCGCGCCCAGGTATGGCTACACCTATCTCTGTGTGTCCGCGTGCATTGATGTCGTCGTGTCCTCTAGGCGTTGTCGTGCGCCACAGCTTCGTGGTAGGAGGTCGACTGGGCGGAGGTCCTCCCTAGTGCGTACCTACGGGAGACGAGGATTGACATTGAAGGGCTCGGCTTGGCCGCCTATGCGCTGAGCGAGGACAGATACTATGCCGTGGCCGCTCTGTGGTACTATCGCCCGAGCTACTTCAGACCGGCGAGGGTGTCAGTATGCAATATTGACGAACACATATAGTAGTGCCCAGTGTCTATCGTGGCGAGTCGCTTCTGCCAGTGCTGGGGCCTTCGGCGGATGCTTCGTTATGCGGCGACTCGGAGGCCCATGAAGGACTGATCTTCGCATCGCCACAGCGTGCGTGACTGTACATTGCGTCTGTGAACACCGGACTCGCACGTATATCGAACACCGTCAGTGGATTGGCCGCGACGCCCATTTGCGAGGAGGAGGGACCACCCGGTGCCGCTGAGCCGACCCGCGCCGGCATAGCGGTACGGAAGCGGCCCAGCGGACTTCGAAACAACCATACAGTGGCAGAGACTCGTTCCCCATCCGGGCTGCTGCTTTCGTTGTCGTCGAGGGCGCTGAGCATAGGCACTCCTTGGGCACGACATCTACGAACTTGCGCACACGCTCAGCATGAGGCTTCTCGACGCAACAGGCTTACCGGTAGGTATGCGGCAGGTAAGACGGCAGATACTGAACAAGGGCGGGAGGTACGACAGCAGTTCACAGTGGTCCATCGTCGCCTGCTCGCAAGCGGGAGGTCTCCCGCTAGACCGTACATTCGCAGTCCCTCACGGTACGTACGGCCCGTCCATTCTTGCAGTCTGACCAGATCCGCTCAGCATTCCTAGGTGTCAGCGTCGCGAAAGACGCGAGCGGATGTATGCGGCGAAGCGTATCGTCGCCCTCGGTCGCGGCCCCACTGTATTCGATACCGTGTCCCCGTACGCCCATCCACGGCTGGCGCGCGCGCAGTTGTCCGGCCACGATTCTGAGCAAGTGGGGCTCACCGTTGAGTGTGCGATGATCGTTCCCGCGTGCTATCATTGCTGTACAAGCATGTGTGGAGATGCGCAGCGGCGGTGGGAGACCCAGCTTGCCGGCACACTTGTGAGACATGCAAGATCGTCGTGCAAACGAAGATCCCACAGACGTACTGTACACGCGTTGCCGAGCAAAGGAAGATGACTGAGCGAGCTTAGATGTTCAGGAAATGACAAGAGCGAGGCGAAACCGGGCACCACCTCCAAAGGACGACTCGCCATCTTGCTAGCAACCTCCAGCGCGCACGAGGATCCCTGCCAATACAGCGGGCAAAGAAGGACTTTTCCCGTCATAACAGTCATGGAATGGGTCTCCAGAGCGTAGCTGTGGCGCAGAGCTCGCGCGACCATCATCAGGTGCGAAGATGGGCATGTACCAGGAGCATACCTTGACCCCTGAGTGGGTCGGAACGTCTCCACACGCGAGAGGACAATACGCCGGCAATGGGATGGATGCTCCGAGATGCGAGGGAGAACCTGCGCGCGTCGTCCGACGCGGTCGTGGACGAGGGATCAATCGATCACTGACCATCGTTCAGCGTATGTTGGTTCGCGGGCTGCATCTCTGGTGATTGCAGGCAGCGTGTCTGCGTCGCCGTCAGCCTGAGAGTGAGTGTGTATCGATATCTAGATTCCCAGTCAAGGTGAGCAGTACTTGACGTTGTACTGCCACGGCCAACCTCCCGCGAGTAGCAGCTTACGTAATTATAGTATCGCCGAGGAGCTGCTGGAGCGTTGGTTGCGCGGAGGCCAAACGCAGCCCTATGTATATCGTCTCGCAAAACACGCATTTCCATTCATACCCTTCAATACCACGTCTCTGCTCGACGTAATGTATCGCGAGTCCTTCAATCAATATTAACCAGAGTCATGAACGAATGTACCGCCGCGCATCCGATCGCGATATACGCAAGACGACCTGCTATCCCGGTGCACTACTCAACCTGTCCCACGCAGAGATTCTCGTTGACGCCCAAGTCTGCGGGGCACCTTGTCAGCGACATCGGGTCTGCGGTTCAATGTGTGGGACACGTACCACAGGCGGAATCGAGCCACGGGTTCAGCGCATAGAGCTGCGCAGCGGTGAGTCCGTAGTCGGACTCAATCTCGGCACAGTAGTCACCGCTGACAACCGTGTAGACCTCGCTGCACGCTGGAGAGCCCTTGACGCAGTACGCCTCCTAAACGAGAATTGTTCAGTGAAAATACGAGGAAGAAATGCTCACTACGTACGTTCGCCTCGAGATCTGAGACATGCCGCAAGGTGAGTCGTGAGCAAGGACTGTAGGGGGTGCAAAGACGTACCATCGCAAGTCGACGAAATCTCAGGGTTCCAGCGCAGGAAGTCGCTGAACGCGATGTTGTAGCTATATCACGCGTTAGCTCGCTGGAACACACGCATCCGTTTCGCTGGGCACTGACGTTGTATCAATGCTGGTGCACGAATCGCCGGTCTGCACCATGTCTGGGAGGCTCTGAGACGGTTGATCCATTGAGAGAAGAGATGAGCACTCACAGTACGAAGTACAGCTAGCCGCAGAGTCAGTGATCGAACTGCGCGGAGAGACGGGTCGACTCACTTGGTCCAGCTGCCACTCGCGATGTTCGTAGGCGTCGGGGACGCTGTCGACGTCGTCACCGTCGCTGTAGTCGTCGTCGGGAGCATCGAGCTCGTTACCGTTGAGGTCGTCACCGTCGCCGTCGTCGTTGGTGTCACCGAGCTCGTGCCAGTGGTGACAGTCGACGTCGGCGACGAGTTCGGGCCAACACACAGCACCTCGCCGATCTCGAGATCGCAGTTCGAATCCAGCCAAGGGTTGAGGGCTAACAATTGCGCCGCAGTGAGTCCCTCTGTAGCTTCCACGGTAGGGCAAGTGTCCCCAGAGACGACGGTGTAGAGGCTGGGGCACGCGTCGCCTGGGAGTCGGATGTCAGGTTGATGCGACAAGGAAACAGTGGGAACTCGTACCTCCGCCACCGACGCAGTACGCCTCTTGAGCCCCAAGGTTCGTGCACCCCGTATTGAGCTTGGAGTCATCTGTGAGGGCGAGTAGAGAACAACCATGCGTGAGTGCGTACCTCCGGGTTCCATCGAAGCAGGTCGCTGAAGGAGATGTTGGCTGCGGCCTCCAGCGTCGAGCACGTGTCGCCCGACACCGCCGTCGCGTACGACGTGCAATTCGAAAACGAGCCGGGTGCGAGGTTATTCGGAGCGTCGCGCGTCGACAGAGCCGGCGTGCGTCGAATGGGCAGCCAGTTCGCCGTGGCGCCGGACGCGATCGCGACGGCGAACACTAGAGACTGTACGCGTATAGCAAAGACCATCCTGAGGTAAAAAGGTAGAGGTATGGTGAGTGCAGGCAGCAGCTCTGCCTGACTGTGGACGTACGTCTGGCTTATATACTGCGCGGGGGCGCAGACTTCATCACGGCCCACAGAAGATTAATGTGACTGCATGGCTGCGAGTCATTCCGTACCACTTCGAGCACTGACAAGAACGTACGTACTGGGGTCATGCCATGACACTGCCAGACGTTTCTGACCCGATCGGACCCATCTAAAAACGGGTCACCCGGCGCAGACGTACGAATCATTGACCTGATCAAAATTGGGAACAATAAAACGCAGAACGTACCGCAGCATTGCCAGTTCGCAAGTGAATGACTGGACTTTGACATAGGCAAGATCTGATGGAGGATGATGATCCGTGCGACCGCGCCCACTGGCAGTGGGCGGTGACAGCCAATAGCATATTACTAGACCCAAATGCGTGCACCGGCGAAGGGTGTCGCGCTCTCGTTTGGCATTCTTCACAGGCGACCCGGAGCCGCGCGCACTGCCGGTCGACCTCGGCTTCAATCCTCGGGCTAGTTCGCCCTCGACACTGCTCGTTGCGTCAGAATGTTGACGGAAGCGCAGAAGGAGTACCAAGGCCAACGTACCCCGCACGTACACAGTTCGGATAGGGCTCTAGGGAAACTGGAATGACTCAGATTGAGGACCGCGCGGTCCACTTGTCTGCGATGGGCCGGCGTCGAGGCGTCGAGGCTTTAGGATTTTGACGCTTCAATGTCAACCCCTGGCCGCAGAGATTGCCGCTAACGGGCAGTGTCTCCGATGACAATACCCACTGCATACGACACACCGTATTGGGCACACATCAGCCTGACGTTCGCGGCGTTTCGCAGATGGAAATCTCACCTACTACAGTCATTTGGAAATGACCGCCTTCCCTCGGTCGCTGGCATGGGCACGAACCTCCCTGCGTGTCGTGGTCAGTGCTTCGAAGAAAGCCAACGGGCCAGTTGCGGGACCCCTCACATGCACAACCCACGTCGACTGCCTTCGCTGAAAGCTCGGATCAATCAGTGCATTTATCTCCGTTCTAATGTCCGCAGGTCATATGAATCAACCATCACAAGCTCCGCTTTTGGATAGGCTTCGAGTATCATCGGCCTGTCACTAGCCTTAACCTACCTAAGTAGTACCTTAACCGTACGTACCATGTACGTACCAACCACTGGCAATGGCATAAACCTAATACTGTTGTCTTTTCAACTGCATCCTGTCTCGGTTTCTCATGGCTGGCAACCTCAGGCAGGATCACCGAGGGCCCGTAAACTCTACATTCCAAACGCACGATGGCTGAGTCAAGCCCTAGTACTTGACGCACTGTCACTGACGCGTCTCGACGACGCATACTTACTACGGCGCACGTTGGACGTCTGACAGGCATCAGCGCCGCGGTCGCAACACCGAACTCCCTGTCCGACTCATGAATCCGGGTCCGCGCTGCCTGGAACCTTTACTTGACTTTTACTCACAGAATGTCCACTGCCAGGTGCGAGTTTCAGATACGACCGCTCTATCCGCTATGCTCACGAGGTATCTCACTGCGTATTACAACAGTATTGGCAGCGACCGTACGTACTACACCGCCGCACCATCCGACTCGGATGGCACAGATGCGGTGTTCCACCCGAGCGTGACGCTGTATACTGTTTCCACCCTCCTCAACTTTGCTTTGTCACTCGTCGTAGACAGCGCACTGCACGTACCCGAGGTTGTGGTACATACCTTGCACTCCAACATCTGCATGGTCGTCGTCGGCATGGTTGGGATGTCCCCTACTCTGAGTCTCCTGCCATGATCTCTCACACGTTTCGTTCCGCAGGCCGCGTGTCTCTCGCTGCTCACCAATTTCGGGGTTCTCTGCCTTCGCTTGCAGCGGTTCGAGACTCTAGGGCATGGGCGAAGGGTCGATGTCGATGTACACGCCCCGCCACTGAGCCCATTACTATTACGTAATCGTATCTCACCGGCAGCCCCGATCTTTCCGACCTTCTTTCCGCCACGATATACTCACCGTAGCGTTCTACTAGTACTGGGTCAGTGACGATCGGTAAGTCATTCCTAGCGTACAACTCTCACAGTGTTCCATCATATGCTGTGTGGCCTATCATGGCCAGTGATCTGAACGAGCGCGGTGAACTGACGATACTTCCATTCTCGCAGGCTTGACTCTTCCCAACACTGGGTTGCCCGACTTGTCGTCTGCACCCCACGTACGTGCTCGTTAGGTATCAGGTGCACACACAACTTGACCATTTCTGTGACACCTATAGATCCGCACTCGGAACGATGGTCGCCAACATTCAACTTTTGGACGAAGATGTCCTCGCCATGATAGTTGCATTCATCTCGCAACGCGACGCTGGTCGGCTCGCCTTGACATCGCGCACGATGAGCGCCGTCGCCCGGCCGCGCGTCCTCTCTTCCCTACGAGTCGTAACGCCATACCGGAGCCCCAGTTTCCTCGACTTCATACTCGAGGAAGATGCCTACCGCCTTCAGTACATGCGTAAACTCGCGATCCCCCTCTGGCACACCCACAACTAAGCTGACGGATACTCCTCGCTTGCTGCCGTCCTCGTGCGAGCGCGGTTCGCTTGACGTGATATATGATTCGGGCCGCGGGGCTCTGGCGACTGAGAGTGGGCGTGCACTCTGCGATGCCATCGTCGCACTCCGTGATCTGCGCGAGTTCGCGCTGTGCGGTGTTACCGAGGACAGCATGGCGCTCTGCAAGAGGCTGACCTGCAGGCCGAAGGTCGTCCGTTTAGAGGCTCAGGAGTGGACTGCCGAGCCGCTGCAGAACGTGGAGTATGCTACGCTCATCCACATACCCTTCCTACAGTACGCGGTGGAGGTGTTCGTGGCCGACCTCGCGCTTCTTCTCAAACCTGCCCCAGACTGGTCAGGGCTGCCTTCACCAGTCTCGGCTGATCTGTGGCCTAGCACACGCGCCTTGCGGCTCAGAAACATGGATCCGTTGGCGCTCGTGCGGTTGTGCCCGAATCTCGCGTGCCTCCACATAGCCTTCACGTCGCTTTCGGGATTCATTCCGGATGACCGACCTTTCCGCTATACCACCTTCGTGCACGACGTCGCCGCACGCCTACGTGTCCTGGAGGTCTTCGTCAACCAACAATGGTCCACGCTCAAGGAGACCGTCGTCGCCACGGTGCGCGCGACACATCCCGTGGTCTTCTCGACGCAGTACTACGAGGGCGACAGGGAGTTTTGGGGGCGGCTTGCGGAGTTGTTCGCGCTCTCTGACACGCGGCTGCGCTACCTCGATCTGCTGATGCATAACACGGTCGCACTCGCGCATGGATGGCTGGTGAGTCCCGTCGTCGCGCTCTGTGCTGTTCACCGTCAATCGCACGTGTTCCCCCGCAGGACGGATGCCTCCCGCTTCTCTCCGCTAGCAACATCCTCTTCGTCCGGCTCAGGCTCGTGGATAGAGTCGAGCGCATCCGAGTCGGTCCCCCCCCCTCCCCGCCTTTCGCCCGAATCCAGCCCCAGGTCGGCGTCCAACAGCAGAAAGTGGGAGCCGCTGCGCGATGCAGCTCCTAGGCTGCTTGCGGAGGGGATCCCGACTCTCCGCTACGTCGCCGTGTCGTCCAGCGGGCACATGGCCAGGGACACCGATGATCCTGGAGGCTCGAGTTTCCGCGAATCGGTGCGGTGGTGGCGAGTTGTGTCGGGTGTGGTGGCCGAGAAGCGCGCAGTAGAGCTAATTGAGATCAGTGCGGAAGAAGGGCAGAGGCTGGACGAGTATATGCGTGGCGAGGCTTTCGCGAACACTTTGCAGCTTTAGAGTGGGTCAATCACACTGTCTCTGAGTTGCGTGGTGCTGACTTTGGGTTATGTAGGTCTTTGTATGTCCCTGTGAACTAGTCCTTTGCTCGTGCAGTCTGCCTGGGCGCATTCTGGTCCGCGGGGTCATGGCCTGTCAGGTGGCGAGGCTTCATAGTAAATGCTACTGATTTGTAAGTGGGTATGGTTTGATATCTCTATCGTGTGAGTTGACTTCTCGAAGCCAGATGCTCGACGAATCCTACTTCAAGCACCCTCAGGTTTCGCGCTCTTGTGAGTGGTGAGTACCCATCCGTAGTGTCGTTAATCGTCGATGGTGACCTACAGATGATGAAGCAAAATACGGTACCCGTCTCCAAAGGATGAAGATGTGCGCCAACCAGTTATTCGGAAACAGCACGTACGAGGAGCTCATCAGCGTCGATGTGCGCCGCCTACACGAGGTCATGAGCCAGCCGTGCTTCGGCTCGCTGAAGGACGTGAAGATGACGATCGACTATCCAATCAATCTGCATCTGAGCAAGCTGCGACCATCTGTCAAGCATGTCAAAAAGCTGTTAACGCAGTGATGCGATAAACGGCGATCTTCTGAAATCCCGTCCGTGCATGCCAGCGTATAAAGGAGGGGGTATGCCCGCCACATCCCTCAGCTCCTCTTCTCCTTTCGAGCCCACCGAGTAGGTCGCCGGCAAGTGCGTGCTCAGCGACGGTGGTAGTCTGGATGTTGCACTTACCCCTTGCACCCTTCCAGCCTCGCTCTTTTTTGACGACTCACGTTTATTCCACCGAAATCCTTCGCAACGACCCCAGTGCATACAAAACATCATGCGTTACTCTACGCTCGTCTCTACTGTCCTTTTGGCGGCGGCGACAGCTCCCGCGCTCGCTCGCCCGGTCACCGTGTGAGCTCGTCGCTATTCATTCTTATGTCATGACTGAGCATACAACAACAGTCGCGCGACCGAGGATGCCTCCATGATTGAGCGCGACCTCCAAGACGCACTGGTGGAGCGCGGCTGCTACGACGACCTCGTCTCTCGAGACCTCGAGGCGCGTGGTGGCGGCCCTTCAAAGACTGATAAGGCGCGCGCCGCGTCGATAGCTCGGTTGAGGCAGGAGCATCAGGACCGGATGCGTCAGAATCCCGGCTTCATTCGGGATCCGCCGAGCGCAATTTGGACCGCGTCTAGGGAGGGTACGCCTCTGCAACATCCGCGGCCGTACCGCCCGGCGCAGAAAGCCGAATTCCTTCCCAAGAAACCCCGGGAGTACGACTTCGACGGCGAGCTGTTCGAGCGCGGCTTTGAGATAGACGAGCTTGACTGAGCGGGCGTAGCATGAGCGTGGGGCTATTACGATGTATTATCACCTGCTGTACGCATCGTGTACATCCTTGCGTACCATTTTTAATGTGAATCGTAACGTGAAGACTCACTCAGGCGTGCTCGGGACTTTGGGGATCATTTTTTCATGGTTTTCTTTTGGTGGAGCGTTGCGCGTGGGCGCTGGGTCTGGCAATCGACAAGTCGCGCCAGATTACCCGCTGTAGTACGGGGAGTAGAAACGCAACACGTCTCGTGAATCACATTTGTGGATAACCCAAGTTGAATCAAATCATCAGCCAGTCTGTGCCACCGTGACGATGGCACAACACAATCCGCCCCTCGCCGACTGTATACGCACTCACAGAGCCTGTTCGAGCGGGTGAAGATGCACCTAGTGCGCCCATGCGAGATGATGATCGCACCTATATCGAACACCGTCAGTGAATTGGCTGCCACGGCCCTTGGCGAGAACCTCGAATACATGCAGCTTACCTGACGCAGGAATAGAGAGCAACGTGGATAAGGCGCTCCCGAGGGATTGCGAGCTATGCCGTGGAACGGAAGGTCGACAGCGGTCGAGCGATTCGATGGCATGCCGGCCTGAAACAAAGGACAGGGACAGCCGCACGACCACTGCGCTCCGCGCCAGAGGACTCTCCCGCGCAAGACGCACCAGTCGAGTGAGTGCCCTATCCGTCGGTACGTCGCACCCATTCGGAATCGGAATCCATCGGTACAGCGCGACACCCACGCATGGAGGTATGGATTAAAGTTCCTGAGGTCGTCATCTGCGTCAGGGTCCTTGTCGTACTGCGCCTGCCACCGCATCGCTGCATGTCGGACGTTGATGAGAAAGGTCGTGAGGTTGACCGCGTCGCCGAAGTACACTGAGGGGTCTTCTAGATCGTTGTGTTCCGTTCCCTTTAGCAGAATAGGGAACTTCCACTTTCCGAGGAAGGTCTTGATCGCGGAAGCGGAAGACGTGTGGAAGGTGATGTGCTTGCATAGCAGCTGCAAGACGGGGTGGTACGAGGAGGGGAATGTCTGAATGGCCTTGTCGCCGTGGTTCTTCAAGGCAGCGCGACGCGTATTTTGAGGGTCTACGCTCACAGACCAGCTTAGGGATAGGTTAGCTTGATGTCACACTCATGTGTGTAGATCTGCACCTTACGGGATAGGCGGGATCCACGCCGTGGCCAAAGCCGCCCCTCACTCGCTTCGCTGTCATCGTATACGGGCTACAACGGTCGTGAGCCAGCCACAGCCCGAGTCAGGAGCGAAGTGGTACGCACGGCATGACGAGGGCTGCGCAGGCGAATGCACGACTTGTTAAGATCGATAGTTGTCTAACGTCGTCAGATGTGGCTTCAGAAGTCTCTCTAAAATTGCCAACAAAGGTGGTTAGGAGGGATGATGACGCTTGCGGACAACGCTGCACGCGTAACGAGGAGGAGGTCGGGGGCGGGCCCGAGTAGCGATGGACTGGCGAGTAGGACAGCATAGCGGGTGGCGGCATGAGGAGTGTGTCTGAGAGTTGAGAAGTCTGCAGATGGGAACGGTAGAGACGGGGTATTTATACTGCGAGCCGGGTGTTGGAGGAACAAAGGTAGCAGGAAAGGCCAGACAAAAGGAGTGGCGATCGTTTCAGCAAAGCAAGCCTCGTATGAACACGTCATGGTAGAATTCTCGGTCAACGGGGCACGAACTTACTGTGGATGCCGCACGATCGACTATGCAAGGACCCACCGGGGCCAGACATCCTCCAAATCGCTGCCCAGACTGAGTGCGTCTTCACCCGCTCGGACAGGCTCAGTGGTTGCGCATACAGTCGACGAGGGGCGGGTTAAATTGTACCATCGTGGCATAGGCTTCGTGAGACATGGCAGAGCAGTTTGGACTCGAGATGGACGTCGACGGCCAGTGCGGCCGCGCCCGAACTCGGGAAGGACCGAAGGAGGAGATCGGGGCGCGATCTCTCAGCCACAGACGCGTCGCTGCTGGGCAGCCTCGCTCCATCTGTCCACTGAGCTCGCACGCATCCCACTTCGCTCGCCTCCTCTTGCCACAGCACTAGCAGCCATAACGCAACTCCCAGGGCGTGCGCCTCGCGACTCACATGCCCGTCACAGGAGGATTCTCCCGGAGAGACTAAGCGACATGGCGGGGAGCGTGTGGTGGTCCATCTGCAGTGCGAGAGCTCCGTGAGTATCTCCTCTTCTCTTCTAAGTACGAGGCGAGCAGTCAAACCTCCAGATACCCACGTACGAGTGTCAAACTCCCGTCGCTGCGCCGTATCGATTCTCGTAGCGCGTAGCATCTCGAGGCCTTTTCAGTGGGTGGAGAAGGGAGGTCGGTCCGCGGAGTGGTTGGGATCCCGGTTCCAAAGCTTGACGCGTTTGGATGACGACGGGATGAACGATGCGTGTTTGGGAGCATCGAGCATCGGGTGGCTCCGTCCAATCGAGCAGAAGTTGTTCGCGCCTGCGAAGAACGCAGTCAGGGTTACGGCTGGTCACGGCCTCTCGCTACCTGCGCCCCCCCGCTCACGACCTCATCCTGGTCGCGTGCCATGTCCGATCTCCCGCCTACAGTCTGTCGTCCAGTCGAGGCAGCGAACCATCCCAGCTGTCGATACAGAACCCGGCGTCCATATTCCCTTCCACCGGATTGCCCGCCGAGTCGCCCAGAAAACATCCTCACTCCGGTGTCGCTGCTCGACCACTCGAGTCCTTCTTATCTCGTACGCCACGGCCGCCCAATACACTCACCCTGCTGCTAGTCAGCACGTCCAGGCGACCTCTGACGCCAGGCTTCAGCTGCACCTCGTCCGTCGTCACGCTGTGTCTTCCCGTCGCATGATGCAGAGCCGTCTTCCGGGTACAGATCCCTCTCTAGCCCCAGGCCGTCGAAGGAGCGTGGCAGAGACAGAACAGGACTTGAGGGGACCCGTTCGAATTCGTCGTTGGCCGAAGGGTGAGAGTCGAGACGGCTGCGCAGTCCAAGACACGGGCGAGCTGAGATCTGTGGGAGTGCACTGGCATGCATCAGCTGGTTGTGTATCGGGCATCCCACCAGCACAGGAGTGCATCGAAGAGCGTGCTGAGACAAATGATCTAGTGTCCAACTCGAAGACCTCGAGGCAGCGAGGCAGCGAGGCTTAGTAGGCTCGCCCGCACGGCCTACGCCGCTAAACACCCGCTCCGAATTGCGTCGCCTACCGAAGCATCCGCCCGAATCCGGAGGCCCCAGCAGATCATGGATGTACAGGTGGGCACTAGCATATGTATTCGTCCATATCGTATACTGACACCTCGCCGGCCCGGGTCTGAAGTAGCTCGGGCGATAGTACCACAGACTCGGAGCGGTCTCTGCATGTCTGTCCCGCTCGCTCAGCGCATAGGCGGCCAAACGTCGGGGTCCCTGGATGCCAGTGCCCGTCCGTAGGTACGCACCGGGTAGGACCTCCGCCCAGTCGAGGGGCGGTCCGACCTCGCACTCCGAAGCTGTGGCGCACGACGATGCCTAGAGGACACGACGACATCAATGCGCGCGGAAAAGCTGAGACACGGTGCAGACATACCTGGGCGCGGACGCCTTCAGCGCGGACACGATCCCGTCCGCGGTCAAGGGGCCCGGGTACGCGGCGAACGCGCCATGGCGGTACACCCGCAGCGTCCTAGCGGACGATCCCAGGCCGTCAATACTGCCACAGAGCACGACGCTCGATGGGCTGGAGCTAGTACTCACGGGAACGACATCACGCCGATGGTCCTGCAGAACTCGAACTGCGTGTGGTCGGAACAGTCGACCGTGGCGAGCTGCGCGACGCCCTTCAGCGACGCCGCGGCCTTGTCGAAGGCGGGGACCAGCTCGATGCAGTGGGCGCACCTGCGTGCGCGGGCGGGTCGAGTCAGGGTCGTGATGGTCTGGGACTGCGTCGTGCTTACCATGAGGAGACGAACCTGACCAGCATGAGGGGCTCGCGCTTCGCTGCTGCGTTGAAGCTCTGCGAGTTTAGGCTCATTACGTCCGACGCGCTGGCAGTCGCGGAAAGCGCGGCTAGGAGCGCTGCTGCTGCGACAGTAAGGGAGGCGAAACGCATGGCGGGGGAAACAGGTTCGAAAGGTGGGCGCTGCCGGTCAACGACGCGAGAACTCGAAAGCGTCTGTCCAGCAGACGGAAACGGGCGGAAGAAGTGAATGGGGACTTTGACTGCGGGCACAGGTCCGATATTTATGGGTTGGTCCGCCTCCGAACTCACCGTCCCGTCGCGCTTCACCGTCACACAGGTTCATGCCCGGGCCTGCTAGTCGTCTGCTAGAGGGTATAGGCTATCAATGGAGCACTTCCTATTGCAGCACAAGGGTCGGGGAAGGTGGCGTACGAGTGGTGAGCAGCGGCGATTATGGGTAGATCGCGCTGGCGGTCGCTCATATCGTCGAGGCTTGACCCAAGACACTTGCGAAGTGCGTCAAACCATTTGTACTGTATCGGACTTCACAAGGCTTCGCTCACTCTGTGCTATACGACCGAGTCTTCCGCGGTGAGTATGTCGGCAATACCGTGGCCAAAGGTACTAATATCAGATGGTACCCGGCAGCAGCGAATACTTATTCTCTGCGGGGAACGCGTGTTCAGAGAGCTATTTCCGGGGCAGGCGTGGTGGAACGTTGTGGCCGGGCCGCATCAAAGCATACACTGGCAGGCAGATCACGGAGATCCTGTATCGCATCAATGTCTCGCACGTCTCAGGATTCTCCGGGCTCCCCGTCGCATCCGCGTTGCGGCAGGTGGTAGAACAGCACTTACCTGCGTCCAGTGGAGGACTACAAGAGCGCTCAAACCTCCGACGAGGCCGGCTGCGCCCTTCAAATTGCCCGAGAGGAAACCAGCAAGGAAACGCCGTCGACGCCGTGTGGAATCAATGGGCTCCAGACGGCATACGAGAGGCATCCGGTCTGCGAGATGGGTGTCATTTGCTGAATCGGAGAGAAGCTAGTAGTAACGATGTCTAATACCACAGACGCGTCGCAGTCTGTAGCCACTGGCATCCAGAATCGTTCCCATCTTTCCGTCGGTTCCAATCACCCAACCGCCCTCTTCGGGCCATGTACGGCCACTGCTCGGGATGTTCGGCCTGCATAGTCAACGACGTTATATGCATGAGCAAAGTTCGACCGATCACTAGATTCCCAAGCGCGTACGACTGAGTCTTCACGTTACGGTTGACATTAAATATAAGTGGCACGCAACAATGAACACGATGCGTACAACAGAGGGAAATACATCATAACAGCCCCACGATCATGCTACGTCCGCTCAATCAAGCTCATCAGCATCGAAGCCGCGCTCAAACAGCTCGTCTGCCTCGAAGTCGCGCTCGAACAGCTCGCCGTCGAGGTCGTACCCCCGCGCAAACCACTCATAGTCGCTCCGGGGCGCCCACGGCTCGTTGCGTGCCTCCAGGTCACGCTCGACTAGATCGTAGTCGTCGCTCCGGGGGCGTTGTGGTCGAGACGCATGAGGCCCATGCCCGCCGGAGTGCTGAGTTCCCCTGCCCGCGGACTGGCCCGGACGAAGAGCGTTGCCCTCACCCGCCCCCGTCCTTATCTGCTGGTCCTCCTTCTTCAACTGAGACACCCTCGCGGGTTGCGGCTTGGGAGGGGCCCGAGAGACGAGGTCATCGTAGTAGCCGCGCTCAGCAATGGAGGCATCCCCACCCGAGCGACTGACACGGCACGCTCAGCCACGAGATGAAAACGGATAGCGAGGGACTCACACTGCGAAGGGAAGAGCGAGTGCGGGAGCTGCTGTCGCCGCGAAAAAAATGGCAGATACGAGCGTAGAGTAACGCATGGTGTCTTGGATGCACTGGGGTCGTTACGAAGGACTTCGGTGGAGGGAACGTGAGTCGTCAAAGAGAGCAAGGCTAGAGGGATGCAAGAATTATGTAAAAGCGACGTTCAGATTATCACCGTCGCTGAACACTCACCTGCCGGCAACCTACTCGGTGGGCTCGAAAGAAGATGAGCTGAGGGATACGGCAGGCAACCCTCACCTTTTATACGCTGGCATCCAGGGACTCGGGATCCAGAATATCGCCGTTCGCCGCATGACTGTGCTTGACAGGCTTGACAGGCTTGACAGATCGTCGCGTGGTGGCGGTCCCGGTACGGAGGCTCCTTGGGACACCGCCTGGTGCATGTGCACCATTCATGCGTCGTCGGTATGAGTGGCCTGCTGCTGCAGGTCTAGGGGAGTAGGCTGGCAGGGTTCAAACACTGAGGAACGTCACTATATGCTCACCTGCGATGCTCTTTGAGCAGGGAGAGCATTCTGTCATCCACGGTAGCCAAGTGCATAGTCTCATATCGAGATCCTTACACGGCGCTAGTAATTTGCGTAGAATGTAGCCGAACGCATCCTGTATGATGGGAGATTGCATCGCAGTAGTAATATTTGACTTCATTGATCTGTGGCGATGTCGATCACCCACCGTATAGCAGCGTATAGCCACCGCATCACGACTGGATATAACGATGGGCCGCAAAAGGCTTGAACCGTCGCTCGATGCAAGTGCAGTCTCCACGCAAGTGGTCTGGTGACGCCCTAAATGTGCGAACATCCCCAAAACCGTGTGGAGTGAGTTGCAAGCGAAGGTACTGCCGATACAGAAGAGATCAGAAAAAACCAGGGTCCACAGTTGCATGAGCCGAATACCTGGTATGTATGACGATATGTGATCTTACGTGCGGAGAAGAGACCGTTAGGGCTACAGTATCCTCAACGGCTTCGGCGACCATCTTCGGAATGGACTCGGACGGGTTCACTGAGCACTGGGAACGGGGAGAGTCAGCTGAGGGAGTCTAGTAACAAGCTGGGCCATACTGTTCTTCGCCTGTGCTAGCTCATCGCCCCGCCTCGCTGGTATATTCGGCGTCGCACTTGCTTCAGTACCGTCGACCTGAGGGCTATGGTGTGCCTTTCCGAGGAGGCTCGCGAACAGGTCGTCGCCGACGGGGGTCTTGTATACGCAACCGAGGAAGACGGGTGGCAGGAGGCTCAAGCCGACGTTAGGACCGCGCCTTCACGTTACGGTTGGCTTTACAAGGGGTACGCATGCGTACAACAGGCGGGAATACATCGTAACGCCCCACGACCATGCTACATCGCCTCAGTCAAGCCCGTCTATCTCGAAGCCGCGCTCGAACAGCTCGCCGTCGAGGTCATACTCCCGGCGACGGTGATGGGCTCCTGCCCCCACCCGGCGCCGCCGTTGTGCCCCGAACCACTGTTCGGCTGCTGAGGAGGCGGACGACTCCGCCCAGCCTTGTTCCGCTGACGATCCTGGACCTGCCGAAGGCTGGCTCTCACCTGCGCCGCCCGTATATTTTGCGCACGCTGCCTCTCGGCTTGCTCCTGAGCCGCGACGCGTCCAGAGCCCGCCGGCGCGAGGTCCCGAGAGAGGAGGGAGCCGCGCTCCGCCAGTCCTTCTTGAAGCTCACGCTCAACCATGGAGGCATCCTCAGTTGCCCGGCTGTTATTATATGCTCAGCCATCAGATATTTAGAATGAATAGCGAGGGGCTTACGTAAACAGGTCGCCGTCGAGAGCGTCCTCCCGGGGGCTACTCCAGGATGCAGGATGGGGTCTCGGGCCGTTCGGCCGCGGGCGACTCGGCGAAGCCTGCGACTGAGGCCCGGAGTGCTGAGTTGCCCCGTTAGAAGTCCCCGCGGAGTGACCCAGGCCCTGACGTAGACGCCTGCGCCCCTCCATCTCCTGTCTCTCCCTCGCGGCGCGCTCCTCTTTCGTTTCCGGATCGGCGGTTCTGCGCGCCTCGAGTTCGTCGTAGTGGCCGCGTTCCACCAGTCCTTCTTGGAGCTCACGCTCAACCATGGAAGCATCCTCGGTCGTCCGACTGTTATTGCATGCTCAGCCATCAGATCATAAGGATGAATAGCAAGGGCAAAGGGGCTCACGAGAACAGCTCGCCGTCGAACGCGTCCTCACGGGACTTCCGCAAGGATGTGATAGGTGTCGGGCCGTTCGGCCACGAGCGACGTGGACCAGACTGAGACCCGGAGGGCTGAGCTGCCCCGTTGGAAGTACCCGCGGAGTGACCCTGGCCGTGACCCAGATGCCTGCGCCCCTCCGCCGCCTGCCTCTCCTTCGCGGCGCGCTGCTCAGCCGTTTTCGGTTCAGTGTTCTTGCGCGCCTCGAGGTCCCGAGAGAGGAGGTTGTCGTAGTAGCCATACTTCACCAGCCCATTCTGGAGTTTACGCTCAACAATGGAGGCATCCTCGGTCGCGCGACTACAGTATCATTACCTGCTCAGCTATGAGCCAAGAATAACCAGCGACGAGCTCACGTGGTGACCGGGTGAGCGAGCGCGGGAGCTGTGGTCACTGCCAAAAGAACGGCAGAGGCGAGCGTAGAGTAACGCATGATGTCTTGAATGCACTGGGGTCGTTACGAAGAGTTTCGGTGGAAGGGACGTGAGTCGTCAGAAAAGAGAGCGAGGCTATAGGGGTGCAAGGGGTAAGTGCAACATTCAACCTACCGCCGTCGCTGAACACTCACTTGCCGGCAACCTACTCGGTGAGCTCGAAAGAAGAAGAGGAGCTGAGGGATACGGCAGGCACACCTCATCATTTGTACGCTGTCATGTGTGGCCGTGGCACCGACTTGAGAGCACAGCAGCAATCTCAAGATCTTGCGCCGTTCATCACATCAGCCTGGCCATTGTGCTTCGAATTGGATGGCGGCTCGCAGTACGGAGGCTTCTTGCGACGCAGCCTGAGGGATATGTGCACCATTTACTCGTCGTCGAGTACGAGTGGTCTGACAAAGGGGAGCAGACCAGCAGCTTTCACGGTTAATGATACCTGGACTAACCGCTATTAGCACATAACATTGGTGATGTAGATGAGGAACGACGTCACTGTACACTCGATTACGACGCATTTGCAGTAGTGAGAGGAATCATCCCTGGTAACTTACCCGAGTCGATATGATGGGCGATTGCATCGCAACTTCGTTGATCTCTGGCGGTGTAGAGCAACCCAGGTCACCCCGCCGTATCGCGGCTGCGTATAGCAATGCTGCAAAGGCGTGAACTTGGACCGTCGCTTGTTATGGCAGTCTGGAGATTGGACGTCGGCCTGGATGCGCGAGCGTCCGCATTACATACTTCGTTGAGCCAACTGGAAGTGGCCGCAGTGAAGTTATTGCTGATGCAGTCAGGTCGATCGCATGCGGCGTATACGAAGCGGTCTTGATCTCATATGGCCAGTACCTGTACCGGTGGGTACTGTGCTGGAATGCACTATAGCGGCGTCTCTGGTCACTATGGGCGTTTTGAAGTCCGCTCGGCGGCTTCCGTACCGCTTTACCGGCGGGATGGTGAGTACGTAGCATACCGACGAGGTTCACGCTGTCTTGTGCGGACGTGTTTTTGCTGCGCGTGGGGTTTTATTCGGAGGAAACGTGTATACTGGTGGATGTACGCCAGTGCATGACGCGTGAAGAGGTGCGGGACTGCTTGAATAGCATGTCGAAGCTGGCCGCGTATCGCAACTTGGGACGCAGGACGCTATGTAGTATTAGCTCGTTCATAAAACAGTACTTTTCTAGGAAGGACTATGCGCGTTGACTGTGGTTTGTCGAGGTGTGTAACTCGTTCGACGTACTCACCGCGCTCCGGAACAAAATCAACAACTTGTGTATGCGACCACGACGGAAGAACACTCGTTGTCTTGAACCTAACGGTACGTGTGCACCACACCGCTGCGCTGAGCGCTGATCGCGGAGCATACTAAGCAACATATAGTATTACATCCGAGTCACTGTGGCTGAGTGTTTCCCTTCGTGCCGCTCGGGCCGGGCCTCCGACGAGGTCGGCTGCGACGCGATGTAGAATTGGTGGCTCCAGACGGCATACGAGAGGTCTCTGTGGTCTGCGGGATGGATGCCATCGGCTGAGTCGGAGAGAAGCTAGTAGTAACGATCTCTGGAACCACAGATGGGTTTCAGTCTGTAGCGATTCGCATCCAGAGTCGCTCTCATCCTTCCGCCAGTTAGTCCATGGACATAACCTCTCCCACCGGGCCATGCACCGTTTTTACTGCTCGGGATGTTTGGCCTACATAATGATATTATATGCATGAGAAACGCTCAACTGATCATCAAGCTTTCAAGCACGCACGACTGAGTCTTCACGTTACGGCTGGCATTACAAGTGGTATGCAACAATGCACACGATGCATACAACAGGCGGAAATACATCGTAACAGCCCAACGATCATGCTACGTCCACTCAATCAAGCTCGTCTATCTCGAAGCCGCGCTCGAACAGCTCGCCGTCGAAATCATACACCCGGCGACGGTGATGGGCTCCCGCCCCCCGCCCTGCCCCGTTGTTCTGCCCCGAGCCACCTTGCGGCGGCGAAGGCTCAGCTTGTTTCTTTTTGGCTTCTATCAACATGCCCATCCCCTTCGCCACGACCTGCGAATGCCACTTCAGCGCAGCTTCCTTCGGAGAACGCCCCTTAGCCGCTTTCAATTTGTCACCGCGCTCCACCAGTCCGTCTTGGAGCTCACGCTCAACCATGGAGGCATCCTCAATCGTCCGGCTGTTATTGCATGCTCAGCCATCAGATAATAAGAATGAACAACGAGGGGCTCACGTGAACAGCCCGCCGTCGAGGGCGTCCTCCAGGAAGCTCCTCCTGGATCTGGGATGGGAACTTGCCTGGCGGTGAGCCCACGGGCGCCACGGTGACTGACGCGGACCAGGCCGAAGACTGGGCTGCTGAACTGGCCCGTTGGAAGTCCCCGCGGAGTGACCACGGCCCTGACCCTGATGCCCGCGACTCTCCCTCTCCTGCCTCTCCCTCGCGGCGCGCTGCTCAGCCGTTTCCGGTTCAGCGTTGTTGCGCGCCTCGAGGTCCCGAGCGAGGAGGTCGTCGTAGTAGCCGCGCTCCACCAGTCCGTCTTGGAGCTCACGCTCAATCATTGAAGCATCCTCGTCGCTCCGGCTGCGGTTCGGCGGCGTATGAGGCGAACGACTCGGCCCAGCCTGGCTCTGGAGACGATTCTGGGTGTGTGCTGCCAGCGCGTTGCACAGAAGACGGTACTTGGTGTCCTCATGGGCCTTCCACTGCGCATGGGCCTGCGCACGGGCCTGCCGCGCTTCGGCCTGCGTCCGCCTCCTCTGCGCAAGCACCTCCCCAGCGCGCCTCTTCTCCTCTTCAGGATCCACGGTCCAGCGTGCCTCGAGGTTCCGAGAGACGAGGTCGTCGTAGTGGCCATACTTCACTAGCCCATTCTGGAGTTTACGCTCAACAATGGAGGCATCCTCGGTCGCGCGACTACATTATCATTACCTGCTCAGCCATGAGGCAAGAATAACTAGCGACGAGCTCACGTGGTGACCGGGTGAGCGAGCGCGGGAGCTGTGGCCACTGCCAAAAGGACAGCAGAGGAGAGCGCAGTGTAACGCATGATGTCTTGAATGTCCTGGGGTCGTTACGAAGGATTTCGGTGGAAGGGACGTGAGTCGTCAAAAAGAAAGCGAGGCTAGATAGGTGCAAGGGGTAAGTGCACATTCAAACCACCACCGTCGCTGAACACTCACTTGCCAGCAACCTGCTCGGTGGGCTCGAAAGGAGAAGAGAAGCGGAGGGATACGGCAGGCGCACCTCTCCTTTTGTACATTGGTATGCGTGGCCGTGGCGCCGACTTGCGAGCACAGCAGCAATTTCAGGATCTTGCGTCGTTCATCACATCAGGTCGGGTTATTGTGCTTCGAATTGGGATGATGGCGGCTCGCAGTACGGAGGCTTCTTGCGACGCAGCCTGAGGGATATGTACAACATTTACTCGTCGTCGAATACGAATGGCCTGCTGCTATAGAGGGGAGCAAACCGCCAGGTTTCACGGTCAATGATACCTGGACTCACTACTGTCGGTGATATATAGTGAGAAACGACGTCATTGTAGGCTCAACTACGATGCTCCTGCAGTAGTGAGAGCAGTCATCCCTGGTAGCCGAGTCGATATGATGGGCGATCGCATCGCAACTTCGTTGATCTCTGGCGATGTAGAGCACCCCAGATTAGTACCCCGCCGTGTCATGAATGCGTATAGCGATGCCGCAAAGGCTTGAGCTTGAACCGCCGCTCGATACAACGTGGAGACGTCCTGTATGTGCGAGCATCCGCGGTACCTACTTCGTTAAGCCAACTGTAAGTGAAGTTAGTATTGCTGATGCAGAAGAGATCAAGAAGAAAGGTGCTCAACAATTGCAGTCAGGTCGATCGCCTACGTATACGAAGCGGTCTTGATCTCATCTGGCCAGTACCTGTACCAGTGGGCACTGTGCTAGGATGCTCTGTAGCGGCGTCTCAAGTCAATATGGGTGTTTTTAAGTCTGCTCGGTGCCTTCCGTACTGCTTTACCGGCGGGATAGAGGACGTACTTAGGTTCGGAGCAAGCCGCCTACGATTTGCGCCGGGCGACTTGGGGGCGACCTCCCAGTCGACGGCGGACGCAGCCCCGACCTTCTCTTCGCCAAGCACGCGGCGTCACCTTGTCGATGTATCTGTTTGTCTTAATTACCTTCGTCGGGCGTTGACTCGACACTACACCGGCGAGCACGGACAGCGGCCGTGTCCTACTGCATACTAGCGGTCGTTTCAGACCACTCGTATGGTTCCCTGCACATAGGCTGCAAGCTCTAGTGATGATTGAACAGACGTGGCAGAGCAGTTTGGGCTCGAGACGGACCAACGACGGACTCATGGCGACGACCTCCAAGCGCGAGATCGGGGCGCGATCTCTCAGCCACAGACGCGTCGTGGCTGGACGACTCGATCCATCTATTCACTCAGAACTGTCCAGTACTGAGCTTGCACAACCATCGCACAAATCCCGCTCACTGCTTGCGGTCGCCAACGCCTGCCACAGCACTATCCACCATAATGTAACTTGCCATCCATGGGTACGCCTCGCGACTCACATGCCCGTCACAGGAGGATTCTCCCGGAGAGACCATGCAAGTCGGGAAACCGTGCGCGTGTCCATGACCTTGTAGGAGCAAGAACGCGTGTAGAGGGTCGTCGGGAACCAGCCACTCTTCCCGTGCCATCTTAAAGCCCTGTATATGACCCCTTCGCACCCTCATCGAAGAGGAAGGACCTGGCCCCATCCTTGCCGCAGTGATACACCGCGTCCGCCGCCAGTGAACATTGGTCTTGTGCCGCGCTATGTGCATCAAAGGGTCAGCTAGGACGAGAGCGGTGAGTGAAGGGCGACTCACCCAGACGAGATAAATTGTGTGAACAGCCTCCCCACATAGATCGACCATCGTGTTCGGGGGTCAGGTCCGCCGTCGCGCACTTGGGTCATGCACTGTCCCTTCCTCCAAGTTGCACCCGCGAGTTCGTGGCGTCACCAAGGTAGGATGCCCCCAAGCGACCCGACGGGCAACGTGTGGTGGTGCATCTGCAAGGCGAAAGCATGCTGTGAGTATCTCATTCTTCCCTTCTACGAGGTAACCAGTGAAGGCTGCAGATCATGACACTCACGTACGAGTTTAATGCTCCTGTAGCTGCGCCGTCTCACCAGAGACCCTTGTATCGCATGGCATCTCGATGTCTTCTCAGTGGATGGAGCTCGGAGCCCGGTCCGCGGAGTGGTTAGGAGGAATGGTAATCAGCGGGGCAAACCCCGCTTGGGGCGCGGTAAGTCGATGCCAGACGTGTGGCCGTAGTGGATCGGCGACGGGTGGTCGCATGACTGTTGAGTGTACTCAGTGAAAGGAACTCGGTATAAGGGGTGAAGGGGTGTGGAGGTCGTAAGGAGGGCGCTGCTGCATTTATACGTCGAGCGAGCCACGCTGAAACTCGGCTCAGGTACAAGAACGCGTACCAACGGGGCCACTGGTGGCCAAATCGGAACACCACGATCGGCGCAGCATTCGTGAAAGTGAAGGCCACTCTTAGCTCCTGATTGCGTGGCGACGACGCTAATCGCCATTTTGGACGAACAAACGGAATCTCCTCCCGCCAATGCTGGGATCTCGAGCCACGTATCGGCCTCGGGACGGTCACTAGTTGGCATACAGCGATGAAAGACTCGCCACTTCAGCAGGTACGCATGTGTCCTCGAGCAGAGTGTCTTCTCGCTCGTCGGCGCTGGCTGAGCAAGCTCTACGTAGCGGCGAAGCGAGTCGTCGGCCCAACTCCAGCATCTGGTCGACATGGCCTTCCCCAATCACTGCTAGCCCGATCTGGCCGGCAATGCCACATAGCACTGCGGACCCTGGCGACCAGCTGCAGACTCGGAGGCGACACAACCGGTGGTGCCATGGTCAACCGAATCAGGTCGTCGCGCCACACCTCACCGCGGTGCTTTAGCCCTCAGGATGATACCCGGAGACTCCGGTATACCCTGGGGTGCTCTCGAGGAGCTTAAGTTGCATTCCAATCACTCAAAGCTACCCAGATGTCTCGCGTCAAACCACCGCTCCGCCCTATCCCCATGTCATTACCATTCCTCCTAGACCACCCGCCACCGCGTTGTCGAGAGAGCGCGACGGGTGCTCGAAACGCTGTCACCGTCCCAACCGCGTACGTCCCTCCGTCCCGTCCCACCGCCGAGTCCAACATGTCCGCCTTCCAAACGATCCCCTACACGCGACGGAAGTGGACCGTAGGTGAGTGGCAGGTCCGCGAATGCGCGAAGACGAGACAGCTCGCGTGCGACGTGGCCAGCTCACGATAGAAGGGGTCTGTCGTTGCTGACGGACGAGGCCCCGACGCTGCGCCGGGCTGTCGGTGACGGATGGGTGTGGCGTTCGCACCTCGGATCAAGGGAGATGGGGGACCGGGCCATACTCAGATTGGGCACGACGCGCCGCTCCGCGATGCGGTCCGAATTCAAGCCTACGAAATCGGGCGGACACTGTCTCTTCGGTGATGGCAGAGCGCGCCGCAAGCAGTGCTGTTATGGTGAGCCCTACAGTGCTTCGTCCGTATGCGTGGCTCACGCGATCGTAGTTCAGAGGCATCGCGAGAGCAGCGCAGGACGCACGGCGAAAGGCAAGTGGCCACTGTGCGCTGCGCAATTCCTGTGTGGATCGCAAGGGCCGTTCTTCGCTGGGGTGTTTGACTCCTCGAGCGGGGCAGTCGCCTCGCTTGTGAGTTTTGCCAGCCGAGAGCGATTCACGTACTGTTTGTCATGTTTATTCGTGCCTGCAGTCTGACTGGATAGAGTACTTTCACGGCTCATGTACATAACAACTCCCACCGGGCCATGTACCGCTACTGCTCGGGATGTTTGGCCTATATAACGAGACTATGCGCGAGCAACACTCAATTAATCATCAAATTCCCGAGCACGCATGACTAAGTCTTCATGTTACGGTTGACATTGCAAGCGGTATGCAATAATGCGCACAGTGCGTACAACAGGCGGAAATACATCATAACAGCCCCACGACCATACTACGCCCGCTCAGTCAAGCTCGTCTATCTCGAAGCCGCGCTCGAACAGCTCGCCGTCGAGATCATACTCCCGGCGACGGTGACGGGCTCCGCCCCCCTTCCCGGAGCCGCCGTTGTGCCCCGAGCCACCGGCTTTCGGCTGGAAAAGGATAGGCTTGTATCGCTTTGATTTGGGAGGAGTCCCCTTTCCCTCAATTGGCTGATCCTCCTTCCGCGCGCCCTCCTTCAGCGTCCACAACCTCGGTTTGGACGGCGGCTTAGGGGGCCCCTGAGAACTTGGAGTCCTTTTGCCGCTGCGCGCCTCGAACTTGAAGTCCCGAGAGAGGAGGTCGTCGTAGTAACCGCGTTCCACCAGTCCGTCATCGAGCTCACGCTCAACCATGGAAGCATCCTCGATCGCACGACTGTTATCATCGTATGCTCAGCCATGAGATGAGAATAAATAGCGAGGCACTCACATGGTGACCCGGTGAGCGAGCGCGGGAGCAGCTGCCGCCGCCAAACAGACAACAGACGCGAGCGTAGAGTAACGCATGATATCTTGAACACGCTGGGGTCGTTACGAAGAATTTTGGTGGAAGGAACGTGAGTCGTCAAAAAAGAGCGAGGCTGGAGAGGTGCAACGGGTAAGTGCACATTCAAACACCACCGTCGGTACCACTTACTTGCCGGCAACCTACTCGGTGAACTCGAATGGAGAAGAAGAGCTAGGGGATACGGCAGGCATACTTCTCCTTTTATACGTTGGTGTGCACGGACTTGGGATCCCAGCAGCGATTATGAGATCTTGCGTCGCATCAGCCCGGGACATCTGTGCTTGATAGATCGTCGCATTTGGATGATGACGGTTCGCAATACGGAGGCTTCTTGTGACGCAGCCAGCCTGGTACATTTGCGCACCATTCACTCGTCGTCGAGTACGACCCTGCTGCCACTACAGAGGGAGGCAGATTGGCAGGTTTCACAATTAGATGACAGCTCCGGATGACCACCGTAAGCACATTGAAACATCGGCGTTGTGGACTGAGAAACGACGTCACTCTGTGTTCAGCTGCGACGCTCTTGGAGGATTATTGAGACAAGTTCATCCATGGTAGCCGAGTCGATATGATGGGCAATTGCACCGCGATTTCGTTGATCTACTGGCGGTGTGGAGTGCTCCAGATCACCCCACGGTATCATGACTGTACATGGCGATGACACGAAGGCTTGATCTGTCGCACGATATAGTCTGGAGATGTCCCAAGGTCCGCAGTACATATCGCGTTGAGCTAAGTACTGTAGTTGGAGGCGAAGTTCAGTGATGCTGATCCAGAAGAGAAAATAAACAGGCTCAACAATTGCAATCAAGTCAATCGCATCCGTATACGAAGCGGTCTTGATCTCATATGGCCAGTACCTGTACCAATGGGTACTGTGCTGGAATGCACTGTAGCGGCGTCTCTGGTCAGTATGGGTGTACTGAAGTGCGCCCGGTGGCTTTCGTACCGCATTACCGGCGGGATTCGGAGTAGGTACTGTAGGTTCGGAACAAGCTGCCTAATAGCCTGAGCCTACAGTTTGCACGGGGCGACTTGGGGGCGACCTCTGAGTCGACGGCGGACGCAGCACCAACCTTCTCTTCGCTGCGCACGGAACGCTGCCTTGCAGGTGTGTTTGTTCCTCTTGACTACCTCTGTCGGGCGCTGACTCGACACTACACCACACCGGCGAGCACGGACGGTGGCCGTGTACTACTTTACTAGCGGTCGACTCGGACAAGCTCTGTGATCGCCATACAGTCGGCTAGGGGCTGGTTGTGCTGTGCCACATGACACGGGCTGGCTAGTAATGATTAAAGAGACGTGGCAGGGCAGTTTGGGCTCGAGGTCGACGGCGACCGTGACGACCTCCGAGAGACGAGATCGGGGCGCGATCTCTCAGCCACAGACGCGTCGTGGCTGGGCCAGGACAGGCCCGATCCATCTGTCCAATCTCCTCTTCTCAAGCAGGTTTCGTCCCGTTCGTTACCATCCCTTCTAACCACTCCGCAGACCAACCTCCAACCTCCATGCACTCAGACGAGATCGAGCTGCCGCACGAATGTCTGTGATGATACGGCGTAGCGATGGGGGCATCACACTCGTACGTGAGTATCTGCAGCCTTCAATGTTCGGCTCGTAGAAGGGACGCGGCAAGTTGATGACAGACAGATATTCGCATGACTGGTGAGTGTACTCAGTAAATTAGATCGGTATAAAGGATGAAGGGGCGTGAGATCCGCAGGAAGAGTGCTGCCGTATTTATACGTCGAGCGCCCCATGCTGAAGCTCGACAAGTACAAGAACACGTAGTAACGGGGCCACTGGTGGCCAGATCGGAACATCACGATTGGTGCGGCATTCGTGAAAGTGAGTGCCAACCTTAGCTCCTGAGTGCGTGGCGACGACACCAACTGCCATTTTGGATGAACACACGGAATCTCCTTCCGCCGATGTTCAGATCTTAAGTCGCGTATCGGCGTCGGGACGGTCACTCGTTGGCATACAGCAATGCAAGACTCGCCAATTCAGCAGGTACGCATGTGTCTCGAGCAAAGTATCTTCTCGCTCGTCCGCGCCGGCTGAGCAAGCTCTACGTAGCGGCGAAGCGAGTCGTCGGCCCAACTCCAGCATCCGGTCGATATGGCTTTCCCCTACCACTGCTAGCCTGATCTGGCCGACAATGCCACATAACCCCGCGGACACTGGCGACAAAGTCGGTGGTGTCATGGTCAACTGAATCAGGTCGTCGCGCCACAAAGCCACACGCGGTGCTTTAGCCCTCAGGATGATACACGGAGACTCGTGTATAAATATCCTGGGGTGCTCTCGACGAGATTATGTTGCATCCCAGCCGTGATAAGCTACCCAGATGTCTCGTGTCAAACCACCGCTCCGCCCTATCCCCACGTCATTACCATTCCTCCTAGACCACCCGCCACCGCGTTGTCGAGAGAGCGCGACGGGTGCTCGAAACGCTGTCACCGTCCCAACCGCGTACGTCCCTCCGTCCCGTCTCACCGCCGAGTCCGACCTGACCGCCTTCCGTCACTGACAGCCCGGCGCAGCGTCGGGGCCTCGTCCGTCAGTAACGACAGACCCCTTCTATCGTGAGCTGGTCACGTCGCACGCGAGGTATCTCGTCTTCGCACATTCGCGGACCTGCGACTCGCCTACGGTCCACTTCCGTCGCATGTAGGAGAATGTGCAAGTGGATGTGGCCTTCACGCTTCAGAGGGGAGATGGGAGACCGAGCCCCACTCAGGTTGCGCACGACGCACCGCTCCGCGATGCGGTCCGAATTCAAGCCTACGAGACCAGGCGGACACCGTTCTCCGGTGCAGAGTGCGTGTTGATATGGTAAATCACACTGCACTTCGTCCGTGTGCTTCGCTCATGCGAGCATTCTCGGGTATCAGGGTTCAGAGGCATCACGAAAGTGATACACGCCGCACAGCGAATGGCTTGAAGGGGCCACTGTGCGCTGCGCAACCCCTGGGTGGACCACAAGGGCCGTCTTTCGCTGGGGCGTTTCTCAAGCGGGGCAGTCGTCCCGCATGTGAGCTTCGCCAGCCGAGAGTGGTTCAGGTGTTGTTTGCCATGGCGCAACAATGCACACGGTGCGTACAACAGGCAGAAACATGCTACGCCCGCTCAGTCAAGCTCGTGTATCTCGAAGCTGCGCTCGAACAGCTCGCCATCGAGATCATGCTCCCGGCGACGGTGATGAGCTCCGCTCCCCTGCCCCGAGCCACCGGCTTTCGGATTATCGACAATCTGGTATTTGTGCTGTGGAGGTGTTACACCAGGAGTCCCCTTATTTGGGTTCCGTAGTGTCGGCTTCTTCCTCCTCACCCCCAGCACCTTAGGCTTCAGGTGGGACCGCAGCTCAGGAACTTTGTCGCTGCGCGCCTCGAAGTCCCGAGAGAGAAGGTCGTCGTAGTAGCCGCGCTCCTCCAGTCCGTCTTGGAACTCACGCTCAACCATACAGGCATCCTCGGTCGCGCGACTGTAATTGTATGCTCAGCCATAAGATAAGTATAAATAGCGAGCCGCTCACATGGTGATTGGGTGAGCGAGCGCGGGAGCAGCTGCCGCCGCCAAAAGGACAGCAGAGGCGAGCGTAGAGTAACGCATGATGTCTTGAATGCACGGGGTTCGTTACGAAGAATTCCGGTGGAAGCAACGTGGGTCGTCAAAAAAGAGCGAGGCTGGAGAGGTGCAAGGCGTAAGTGCAACATTCAAAGTACCATCGTCGCTGAGCACCTACTTGCCAGCAACCTACTCGGTGAGCCTGAAAGGAGAAGAGCAGCTAAGGGTGAGGGATACGGTAGGCATATCTCATCTTGTATACGCTGGGATGCACGGACTTATGATCCTAGTAGCAGCGATTCTAAGACCTTGCGTCGCATCAGCTCGGAAATCTGTGCTTGATATATCATTGAGTTTCGATGATGGTGGTTCACAGTACGGCGGCTTCTTGCGACGCAGCCAGCCTGGTACATTTTTGCACCATTCACTCGTCGAGTACAACTGGCCTCCTGCTGCATAGGGAGCCTGCAGAATGGCAGGTTCCACGATCAAATGACAACTGCTCTGACCACCGTAAGCACAAACCATCGGCGTTGTGGACTGAGAAACGACGTCACTGTGCACTCAGCTGCGATGCTCTTGGAGTAGTGAGACATTTCATCCAAGGTGTTGGTAGCCGAGCCGATTATGATGGGCAATTGCACCGCAATTTCGCGCCGTGGGTGCGCCCCGCAGATGAGCCGTGCGGACTGTTGAGTGCCAATGCTGACCGGGACCCGTGCACTACTTGAATGGCCCCAGTGCGACTCGGCCCTGGAGAGCTTGACGGCGAAAGGCTCTTGTTGCTAGCGTCTTCGGTGTTAAACTGGTGACGGATGTTCTTCAGCCGGATGTTGACGCCGAGCGTTCTATAGGTGCGTACGACTCGGTACGAGTCCGACGTACAAAGTCCACAGCACCTGTAAGTCAGTCTCGGTAGAGCGGTCGACGGGAAGAGGAAGACGTACCAATCTCAGCGCGTTGCGCAGATATTGTACGAGTTACGAAGGAGGGATGCAAGCAGTGTGGCACCATTGACTGACTACAGAAACCTTCGGGAATTACAGTGAAAGGTGTTTAGGAGAAATGGCCTGAACAGAGCGCCAAAGGGCCGCCGTGTGGTAGAGAGGATCAAGAGCGACCGACTCCGAGTCGGAAGCTAGACGACACAGCAAAGGGTGCGCAAAGATAGGAGCGGAGAGGAGGGTATGCAATTTCTTCGGGTGGGTAGCGGTGCGGGAACTTGGGTATTTATACGGGTCAGGTGGACGTTGGATGCGTAACGCAGGCGCGATGGCCGTTCTTCGCTGGGGTGTTTCTCGAGCGGGACAGTCGCCTCGCTTGTGGGTTTTGCCAGCCGAGAGCTATTCACGTCCTGTTTGTCATGGTTATTCGTGCCTGCAGCCTGACTGGACAGAGTACTCTCACGGCTCATGTACATAACCACCCCCACCGGGCCATGTAGTACCGCTACTGCTCGGGATGTTTGGCCTATATAACGACACTATATGCGCGAGCAACACTCAATGAACCATCAAATTCCCGAGCACGCATGACGGAGTCTTCATGTTACGGTTGACATCGCAAGTGGTACGCAATAAGGCGCACAGTGCGTACAATAGGCGGAAATACATCATAACAGCCCCACGACCATGCTACGCCCGCTCAGTCAAGCTCGTCTATCTCGAAGCCGCGCTCGAACAGCTCGTCGTCGAGATCATACTCCCGGCGACGGTGACGGGCTCCGCCCCCCTTCCCGGGGCCGCCGTTGTGCTTCGAGCCACCGGCTTTCGGATTACCGACAATATGGTATACGTGGTGTGGATCTGTTGCGCCAGGAGTCCCCTGAAACTTATTTGGGTTCCGTGCCTCCGGTATCCTCTGCTTCACCTCCAGAGCCTTCGAGTGGCCCGGCGGCGGCTTAGGAACGTTGCCGCTGCGCGCCTCGAGGTCCCGAGAGCGGAGGGTGTCGTAGTAACCGCGTTCCATCAGTCCGTCATCGAGCTCACGCTCAACCATGGAAGCATCCTCGGTCGCACGACTGTTATAATTGTATTCTCAGCCATGAGATCAGAATAAATAATAGGCCGCTCACATGGTGACCAGGTGGGCGAGCGCAGGAGCAGCTGCCGCCGCCAAACAGACAGCAGACGCGAGCGTAGAGTAACGCATGATATCTTGAATACGCTGGGGTCGTTACGAAGAAATCCGGTGGAAGGAACGTGAGTCGTCAAAAAAGAGCGAGGCTGGAGAGGTGCAAGTGGTAAGTACACATTCAAACCACCACCGTCGGTACCACTTACTTGCCGGCAACCTACTCGGTGAGCTCGAATGGAGAAGAAGAGCTGGGGGATACGGCAGGAATACTTCTCCTTTTATACGTTGGTGTGCACGGACTTGGGATCCCAGCAGCGATTATGAGATCCTGCGTCGCATCAGCCCGGGACATTTGTGCTTGATAGATCGTCGCATTTGGATGATGACGGTTCGCAATACGGAGGCTTCTTGTGACGCAGCCAGCCTGGTACATTTGCGTACCATTCACTCGTCGTCGAGTACGACCCTGCTGCCACTACAGAGGGAGGCAGATTGGCAGGTTTCACAATTAAATGACAGCTGGATGACCACCGTAAGCACATTGAAACATCGGCGTTGTGGACTGAGAAACGACGTCACTCTGCACTCAGCTGCGGTGCTCTTGGATTCGTAGTGAGACATTTCATCCAAGGTGTTGGTAGCCGAGCCAATTATGATGGGCAATTGCACCGCAATTTCGTTGATCTCTGGCGGTGCCAGTGTGGGATACTCCAGATCACCCCACCGTATCACGACGGTACATACTAATAGTGATGACACGAAGGCTTGATCCGTCGCTCAATGCAGTCTGGAGACGTCCCAAGGTCCGCGGTACATACCCCACTGAGCTAAGTAGTTGCAAGCGAGGTTCAATATTGCTGATCCAGAAGAGAGAGGGGAACAGGCTCAACAATTGCAATTAAGTCATCCGCATCCGTATACGTCGAAGCGGTCTTGATATCATATGGTCAGTAAGTGACCAGTGGATAAGTACTGCTCCTGTAGTGAATGCACTGTCGCGATGTCTCAGGTCTTGAAGCTCTGCGAGAGGCTAATCACGTCCGACGCGCTGGATCCTGCTCCGATCGGACCGGACGCGACGCAGGCCCTCATCTCGCAACGCGTCTCCTGGACGCTGTGAAATCATCTCCGGACGTCAACAGGGCATATTTGATCCAGACGAGTGCGACGATACTTACCGGATGCGGTCACGTGCGGAACACTCCTTGACTGCGAACTTGAAGAGCTGAACGCTGAATTTCCACGAGGACGGGCCATATTTCTGGCGCGTTCGTTCAACGTCCGTGGCTGAAGGACTCCACTGATGCGCGGCTCCGCGAGAGTAGCATCTACAAGCATCGGTACTGCGCATCTATGTCAGCGAGCCATGTACAGTAAGCGCGGGAACGACTGGCCAGTTGTACGCAGCGAAGCATTGACACCAGTCCAGCGACACCTCAGCGCGCCCGGGTCTGTGTGGACAGGTAAGTACAGTCACACGACTCATACGCTCCACACAGGAGGTCTCGCCCGCGCGAGGCGCACCAGTCGAATGACCACCCTGTCCACGAATGTACTACACCTGCGGCATCTGCGTCCCGGAAAGTGCGAATCACTGGCGATGAGGAGTTACAGGCGACCACCGAGTGTTCCCGCGCAAATACGTTGACGGTGATGTCGATATCCCCTCGTCCTTGAAGCGTCCCCGGACTAGCATAGTGGCGCTTCTCTTGGAGAAGGGCGGGCTCCATGGGCTAGGTGGCCAGTTCCTGGGCTTCCGCCGGACGCTGCTCGCCCCACTGCACCGAGTACACCTCCGCTGTTATCCACCTCGCCGTCAAGTCGATGGCGCACGTTGCCTTTTCGAGGTGGTAGTAGGTCCTGAGGGCGACTTCCCAGTCGTCGTCGTCGGATGACACGTAGGTGTTGCAGTGACTAAGGATCCTGTCCCATTGCTCCCGTGATGGCTAGGCAGTGACGGGGAGCTTTCAGGGTCCGGTTGACTGTACAACGTCAGCGCCGGTCCTCACGACCACGGAACTCAGCGGCCTCCACAGACTACATGTCCGTTTAGTTCGCGGACCACCGAGATGATAGGAAGACAATATGATACCCGGCGAAGCGCAGATGTGTGAGTAGGTTGCAAGCCACGATGTCGTCTTTGCTTTGATGCAAGAGGCGGCATACATGTTGATCCTTTTCCGAGATTGAAACAAGGTTCGGCGCGAATGCAGAAGTAATCAGGGATGTCGCAAGGATGAGCCACCCAGTTTAGGATGTTGTCGGCTGTTGGCAGGTATCAGCAGGCGAGAGGAGACATGGAAGATTGAACGACTCACGTTGCTCAAAGCAGACAGGCGGTCGGCCAATAGGTCTCCGGAGTAGCGTCGTGAGATGGCATGGTTTGAGAGGACACAACGAGCACCCATATAGATTTGGGGAATGGTCGTAGCTTCATCATCCAGCTGCGCATTTGCCAGTTTCCGACGCGGTGGTTAGGAGGAATGGTATCGCGTGGAGATAACGCGAAGGTGACAAAGTACACGCAGGGTACTGCGCAGAGGGACGACAGAGCAAGGGAGACGATATGGCGGGTGGCTCAAGATGAGAGGAATGTTGTTCCGATGTGAGGAACCAGGCGGAGCACTGGGGGGGTATTTATACCCTGAAGTAGGCTGCAGAGAAGTGCAGGCGGACAAAGGGCAAAGGCGACGCAATAAAGGAGGTTCAAAAGCGCCAGAACATTCCATGACACGTACGAGGCAAGTACTGTCCGCGGCGAGCCTGGTCATGACGGGTCGCCGTCGGCTCCATGCATTGTGCTGAGACGCTAGATATTCTTCAGCGGACTTATGTCGACGAGACCACTCACAGTCGACTAGATACCAACGGGAGGCTCGCTCAATGAGCGACGCGCATATCTTCAGGAATGAGGATTCTAGTGAGGATCGTATCGTGGTCCACACCGATCTTAGTTGATTGCACGACGGGTTGCAGTCGGGATCTGGGTCATTGCCACAGCATATGCCGAGCTTTAATATGGCTGCGCGCTCTACTAGATGTCGCGCACAGAATAGCATTGCATAGACCGAGATGAGGGGTAGAACAGAAAGCGTGAGGTGAACAGAAGACAACATGTTGCACTCGTAAGTAGCTTGCGAGACTGAACAGATCGCTTTGAGATCGCTGCCCGATCTCAGCCACAGACGCGTCGGCGACCTCTCACCGCCGCCACCTCCTCTCCCATCCACCACCGTCGACCGACTCCTGCACCTGCAGCACGCCTCGCAACTCACGTGCCCATAACAGGAGGACTCTCCCACGGGGATCACGCAAGTCGGGAGGCCGCCATCGGACGCGAGTCGACGAGAGGGATGCAACTGGGAGCCAGTTGCGGTCGGAATCCTGGAATTGCGTCTTGTGCAATCGGCGGTGCGTACTTAATGACGTGTCCGTCTCGTCTCCGTCGCTTCGGGGCTGTGAGCACCTCTCTGCTGCCTCGTCGGGCGAGTGACGACCCTCCCGCGCCTGTCTTGTTCGCAGCGGTAGCCGCCTTGGCTTGAGCCTTGAAGACTCTCCCTGTCCGCGCTGCGCAGAGGAAGGGTTAACGCTTGCGACGAAGGGAGTCGGCGTTGTACTGCTTACCGAGGTACTAGGAACGATGCCAATGCCCTCCTCCCGCAGGACCACCGTCGAGCCAGCCTCGCCATGCATGGTTGGCTCTGCAGTCTCCCTCCTCGAGTTTCATGTGCGAGGTCCATTGGTGGATGTTGGTACTGGATCGGCGACAGCTCTGACGAGTTATGTAGGTGACACAGCTGAAACGATCGTATGAATATGACGATGACCGAAGGCGGACCAGGTGGCAGACTCACATCCGCGTCGCGCAAGTAGCGCCACCACTGCGCTGCGGCATCATCAGAAACCCCTGTGTTCCGTGATGAGGAAGATGCGTGTCATTAACGGCGGACACGGATAGCGCTCTGCGGGTTGGTTAGGAGGAATGGCAACATGCGGGACAAAATCCGGATGTTCGGGAAGTCCACGAAGGATGCGTTGTGGCATGGTGAGTATTGGGATGGGAGTATGATTATCCCGCGTAGCGCGTCCATATATATGCGCAGGGAGAGCCAGCCGGCGGTCCAGGGACAAGAATGCGTGGCAACGGAGGACAAAGACGATCGTGCTCAGGTACGTCACTTGTCAAAGCGTTCGCCACTCTTCGAACTCCCGTCTCCTCGCTTCAGCCAAAGCACAACCGTCTCAGCGGTTCAGTACCCACGTTAAGACATTATGCCGATCCCGGACGGCTCTTCACCGCCCAATCACAGCTGGCACGGCCAGTCAAAGCGTCAGCGGTACTGCGTGGTCTCGCTTCGTTCACTGATTTTGGCTCACGATGCCACAGGAACATCCTGTCAACCACCGAGGGGCTGATTGACGCATGCGCTGTGGCGCATCGAGATCGCCCTCCAACAAAAGACGACAAAGCCACCTTCGTTGCCTAGGCAAGCTTACCTGATTCCGGGAACAACACCCTGGGGCCACGGGGTCGAGGTATAAATACCCCCACGTCCTCGGTGGGATCTTCAACCGACGCCCTCCGACTCGATGCATCACTTGAGACTACGACTACCGCCCCGCTCCACCATGTCGCTACCATTCCTCCTTAACCAGCCCACAGACACCGGCTGATCGAACAGGCCTGCGGGCCAGCAGCGCCAGGTGACAGCTCGTCCAGCACCCCCACACTCGTACGTCATCTCCTCATCGTCGTCATCCCCTTCCTGAACCTAACGCCTCCTCTCCTGCAGCTCGGTGCGGCGGCGCGATCCGCTGTAGAGGGTGCCATAGTACCGCCGTGCGCGGTGGCGCAGAGCATACCGAGGATTCTTCCATCGGACAACCGGGAGCTCGCACCCACGACATCAGCCGCGTTCGACATAGCAGCGACCTACCACTCCGGTCACGAACCGATCCCCAACGGGCCCATGGTCGGGCGCGCGGCTGCGCTGGGAGTTCGCTGGACATCCCCCACGACAGCGGGGGTGGCTCGAAGGATGCGGTCTGCGCGCTCGAGCTCAGGGATGAACCCTTCTGCCTCGTACACTCACACGGCGGCACCCCTTTGATGCGGACGCATTGATAGACTCCGAGACCGTGCTCATGGTGAGTTTCGCTGCATCCACTTCCACGCACTACTAGTGGTCGCTGACGGAGCGACGCAGCTCTTCGGGTGCTCGTGAAGGAGGATCACGAGGATGAACCCCCTTCGATGGCCTGCGTACGAGGGAACGGCCCGCCGACGTCATGTACCCTAAGTCGCATGGGCTCGTGGAGACGCGGGGGAACGTGCTCAGTGGCAAACGAGACCCCCCATGTCGACGAGGACATACGCGAGGGGCGTGTCCGACATCTACGCGGCGAGTGGAAGTAGCGAAACTTCGTTCGCGGCCACATCCGAGGCGCCCGAGCAACCTGCAGACACGTGTTCCGTAGTCTCAAACAAACCCGTCCAACGCGACGAGAACGAGACTCGTCATGGACGTAACAAGAAGCGCATCGAGTGTTCGACACGACGGAACGGTCGCCTGGGACCGACCCGCTGGTACACATCGGAACATACGGCCTCCCTCCGCTGGGGTGCCTCTGGGGCGGGACAGTCGTCTTGCTTTGGGGCACCGCCAGCCGAGAGCGGCCCGGAACTGAATCTGACTGACTCCGACGATGAACTTGCCGCGAAACGACAGTCTAGGGGTGATGTAAACTTATGGTGGCTCTGCTGACACGTCTCTCTGTCGGAGTTGTGTGCTCCTCGCAGGAAGAAACAGATCGGTAGTGTTAGAGTACATTGCGGACGCCCGCTTAAGCCGTATGTCTCACCACACAGCGAGTATCTAACAGAAGATGTCGATGTGAAGAGCCGTATGGACCATGGCTACGACTCGGAGCAAAACATGTATGCGAGATCGGACACCTTCAGCGTAGCCACATGCACAGACACATCACGGCCCGCTCGTCACTGATCCATAGATTTATTGCATGAAAATTGACATCAAATTCTGCTTTGCCTGACGCTTCCTCCCGCCTTACATGATGTGGATCGCGCAAGCCTTGCATAACGCAAGCCTGAGGCCCGAGCTGGTTCAACGGATGGTCAACCACTGCCGAGGTGACCAAGTAGCGCCGCAGAAGTAAGCCCAGACTCGATTGCGACTCTGTGATGTCGACGCTGTCGGCAAGCCCAGCGAGAGCAAAGGCAGACGCAAGAGAACAGAAGACACGCGGTCCTGCGACGCGTCTGTGGCTGAGCAGATCGTTGCCCGATTCAATGGTGACTCACCCTCAATCCGTCATCTTCCCCACGTCCACCTCAACGCCCTTCAGACCAACCAAAGCCTTGTCATTGCATCGACAAGCAGGTACGTGTGTTAACGCATGCGCCTTCTAGTAATCGCTGACTTCTACGCACCCTTGTGGGTCTCGTCAGGCTACGTACACGTCGCCGGCTCCTGCGAGTCCGTCGCGTCGTCGTCGTCGTTCCGAGTCCACTGGCCTCAGGGAGCCTCGCTAAAGGTTCGGGAAGCATTACCACGGTCTGTGTGCTCCTGTAAAGCCTCCTTCCAACGCTTTATGTTTCCGCCACTCTTAGGCCAGCATTCGGTTATGAGCTAAAGCCTCTGTGCAAGTGGCGTCGCGGTACCTGGCGGCCATACCGGGCGGTATGTGGTGACTGTGGCTTCCATTCCCAACCGGGAAGCATACTTGGGGTGGCCCCATGCTACGCAATTCTCTTTCATTCTGGGCCACTCGAGCGCATCTTCCAGATTTGGGAGACAAACGGCACGAGAACCATGACGCTTTGACTTATGACGGGTGTGCCGAAACAAAGCGTTTCTGTCCGCTGGTCCTGGTTGCGATGCCACACGCTTTGACCCCTATGGCCTGTCTCCTGAATGGCGTTCTGCCCACGTATAAATACGCCCCGCTGTTCGACGAACAACCATAACTCCAGCCATGCGACCACTACCTGCACTCCTCCCCGGCAATGGCGACGCTACGCTACACTCTTCGCGGACGCAGCCTCATCTCTCGTCGCTACCATTCCTCCTAACCAGCCTACACCAGCCAGAAGGCTAGCTGCAGGAGCGCACGACCGACAGGTGGCTCCGAAGCCATCCGAAACAAGAATGCGCTCCGTCGGCGAACCCTAGACCTTAGTGAGCATTCAACTCACGGCGGCTGCGACACGCATGTTGATGCTGACGATGGCTGGTAGCCAGGCCACAAGCACAAGCGGTCAAGGATCAGCTGGACGCCTGTCGCTGCCATACTGATGCAGAATGGCCAGACCCCGTAGCCCGTCTGTCCGTTGAACAAGAACGACACAGCACCCCCGCAGCGGCGTGTTCACCTTCCCTGCACTTGCAAGAAGACACTGGTACGGACGCTCGACGGGGTAAGATGGGAGCTACTCCATGGTGTGACCACATGCCTTCAGCGGGACCATAGGTGCTTGCGAACGATCATGCCGGGAAGCAGCCAACGTACGCTTTACCACTGACAGCGTCACGGAGAGAGACATTGATCGTTCAGCATAGGCCCTGCCAAGGCTGTGGCCCCTTCGCTCGCTCGTACTAGTGGCTGCCTACTCGAGCTAGCCTCCCTAGGAACGAAGCGACTCCGCTTCTACAACAGGGCAACCTCCGTGGAGTGAAGAGCCTGCGGCTTCTGCTCCAAGCGTCCGTTGGACTGGCTTGTACTCGGTGCTCCAGCGGGTCATCGAATCGGGCGAGCCACTCTTAGACTCGTCCACATCCTTCAAGAAGGCCAACCGACCTCAGAAGGCGATCGGCGTGCTGGCCGACGTGTGGTAGGCTTCGACCAGCTTTCCCCGACATATACATCGCTAATTGATGATGGGGTCCGTTTTGTGCAGACTGGATGGCCGCTCTTGCGCCCATGCTGAATTGGTCGCGCATGAGCATGCGGGTGTGGACGTCCAAATTGTGCGGTCTGCGCGGGAGAGTCCTCTCGCGGGAGCGTACGGATTGCACGACTGCGCTCAGTCAAGCACCCCTCGTACACGCGCTCAGATAGATAGCGAGCACGGTGTACAGATATAAGTCAAGTGTCTTGCATTTAGCAGCCTATTTCAATCCGAGATTACGGGTACAACATAAGTAAAAGACAAGCAATGACAGCAACGTGTAAGGAGAGAGCCATACAGATATGCATACAAACTCGACAACCACTCTTTCGTAACCGAACACAGCCCGTGCCAAACCGGAAATAATGATGCTATACTTGTCGAAGGCCCCGACGACTGGCCGTACATGTATTTCTATACATGTACTGCCAGTCGTCGGGGCCTTCGACAAGTATAACCATATGAGTATAACAGCCTCTGACTTCAAACACGAATGAATACAATAGATGCCTTGAAGACATCGCGGCCCGGGCAACGACTTACTCTATGTTTCCAAGTGCGGCGCACACATTGTGAGTAGGGATGGTATCGGCCTCGACATCATCCGTATTCACAGCGTGTGCGGCCGAAACGAAGGTGTAGGGCGCAATGACGGGACTTCCGGCACTTGATCACGTAGGATTGTAGGTTGATGGGCGTCGTCGCTTTGCTCGTCCTGCGAAACGGCGGTCCTCTTGTACTCGACAAGGTCCGGTGTAGTGTCGTAAGCGCGTCTTCTGGAGCTGCCTGAGGAACCCACGAGGCTGAGTCTCGGCGCACTCCAGCGCTGTAATTCGCCCTCGTGTAGATATCCACACGTAAGCATGCGGCAGTAAGATGTCCACGGAAGGGTTCGAGGGGAGTTACTCACCGGCTGTAGCCATCCTTTTGGGCGCGGCATGCGAAGAGACCGAATGGGAATAGGAAGGAGACGAACATTATAGGCATACGGACCTCAGCGTTTCCGAGAGTGTTCATGGCCTGCATACCAGAACAGCTCAGCTAGAATGCGCGATCCGCTTCTAAGTCCACCTACCAACGAGTGTGATCACGGTCGAGGGTTAAGGCATATCGTACGCGGATTGGTCGCGGTTCATTTGCGCTTTGACAATTGCATTAGCGCCAGAGCACAGCGCGTTTCCCACGCATTGTATACGGTACAGTATGTACGATCGCGAGTACTTACTTAGTGACGTCCATCTGTACTTCAACAGTCGATATGCAAGTTCAACGGAAGAAAGACGTTCGTAACGTTGATAGGCGTATACGTACAACCAGGCTGAGCTCATCTCATCACTGTCACGGTTGGTCTACCTACTCACCGTCTCGCTAGGTTGTCCGCCTGTCCACTCTTCTCAAACTCCTCTTGCTAGCTTGCCTGCCCGCCTCGTCTTCTTGGTTGGCACACGGTGTACGTGGTTCGCCCGCCCTCTCGCGCTCGGTCGGTCGCCCGTTCTTGCCAGCTCAAACGCCTGCGTGCTCGGGCCACTCACTTGAACTCATCCACCGTCGTCCTCGCTGTCTTGCCCGCCCGCACACTGAATCTTCTGCCAGCTCACTCGTCTGCCGGCTAACTCGCTCACTGGCGTACCCGACCAATTGCTCGCCTGCCTACCCAACCTGTCCTTGCACACCACACTCGCCTTTTTGTCTTCTCACCCACTCGTCCGCTCGCCTGTTCGTCCACACGTCAGCGCTTTCTAGCTCTCGCCCCGCTCTCTCGCCCATACTCCCGCCTAGCCGTCTGCCTGCACGCCTGCTCGCGCTTTCTCTCGCCTGTGATTTCTCTCACCCGCACTCCCACTCGCCTGCCGACTTGTTCGCCCACTTGTCCCACTCCCATTCCCTCTCGCCCACTTACTCGCAGCCCCGCGAAATCGCCTTTCTTTGTGGATGGAGCAATCAGTTTTGCGGAACACCTCTGGTGTGGCGGGTCGGCCAACTGATGAGCGGGCGGGCGAATGGGCAGGGCTTCTTCCTCGGCTTCGTCTGCTTCAGGGGCCCAGGTCTGTTCAATGCCCTCGACGGTCTTGGCGGCGGCGGTGAGATCAGCAGTGCCATCTACGCGACGTTCGCCTTCACCGCTTTCTTTGCCGGGTGCGTGCGCCGACGCCCTGTGCTCGCGTCGCTGGGTGCTCACCGCGATCCTCTAGCTCGATCAACAATGTCCTTGGCCCGCGCCTCACACATCTCATTGGGAGCAGCGGCTACGCCCTGTACATCAGCTCTTACCTGTGCGTCCTCCCCGCGTCACTGACCGACCGGCCAGACGAACTGTCCACAGCGCCATCGATATTGACCCTAATGCCGGCGGCTTCATGATCGCGGCGGGCGCGATCTCCGGTGTCTGCGCCGAATTGCTCTGGACGGCCCAGGGCTCGCTCATGTTGGCGTACCCGGCCGCCGAGGACCAGAAGGGTATCCGCTTCGGCATCTTCTGGGCGAATGGGTGGGTGGTCGAATAGACTGGCTGGCGAACAGGCTGGTGAAAAGATATGTCGCTGACCTGGTCCATACTTTGGTTCGCTGAGGTATGCGGTGTAGTTACAACATGTAAATCGATACAAGTATATCATATGCCATACATTTGCCCAGTAGGAGCACGTTGGACAGGAAGCCGGGGTATCGAGCAGTAGATTCTAGTGAGCATCAGCGCATGGATGTATGTGACGTTCATCACGTTGAGTCACACCTATAACACTATGTGACTTGCGCTTTGACCGTAAACACGCATGTGCGAAGTCGCAAATCAACCGCGACCAATCCGCGTAGTATAAAGGCAGCTGATTTGCTTCGCGTGGCCATCGATAACCTTCGCGACGGCTTCACAGCGAGGCGAGGCCGAGGTTCCTCATCTTGCGGATGCAGGCGACCGTTGAGTTCGACCATTTCCTCGACCTGATGGTGGTCATCGATCTGAACTTTCCGGTCGAGCTTGGCGAGCTGTTCGAGGAGGCCGGCTAGGAGGAGAAGGATGGACTGAATGGGCATTCGATGTCAGTAATTCGTTCGGGTATGCCGACAGGCACTCGTCGGTTGCAGATAATCATTGGAGGAAGCGTGCTGTACAAAGACCTAAGGCAGGGTTATTCTTAAGGGAAACGTCCTGTCGAACACCATGCCTAACACGCACCGAGCGGTACCCGCAGCTGACCAGTGCATGTTCAGGGTTGGGGTATGCCTGACCACCTCTGCGTGGCGATGGCTCTCAGATAGGCTCAGATGCGTCGGTTGCATATATGGGCCGCGCACGGACCTAGACCACAAGAGAGAGAAGTAGAACAATTGAGCGCGAATGCTTGCCGGCGGGCCTGTGCATCATGCCCAACAAGTCAGCGGCATTACTTTGACGGCGAGAGAGCGGCGATTTGAGCGACGGGACAAGGGGAAAGGTGGCGAGAGAGGGCAGCAAGGCGCACCACCATCCTATTGCTCGTCGTGTCGCCAGGTGCAGAAAGCAATGAGGCATCCTCTGTCCATCGAGAATATCTCCTCGCCCCTTCGATTCATTCCTCTCGCCTTTCCTCCTCTCCTTGTCACCCTCTCGGTGGCTGTCTGTGGCCGTCGAGGGCAGTCCTGTCATACCGCATCGCGCGTCGTACAAGCAGGCATGCTTTCATGTCGCTGGTGGTAGTGTAGGAGAGTAGACGACGAGCGGGAGGTGGCTGGTGTGACGGAGGTGCAACCGCGAGTCGGAGACGGTTTCCACATGGCGTCCCGATAGGGAAGGCG